>NW_025536011.1:0-72022 GCF_020615455.1 Coregonus clupeaformis | reverse complement strand
GGCCAAATCCACAATGCGACCAGTTCAGTATATGAGAGGAGACACTGTTTGAGTGTAACAAACGTGAAACATTTCTTTTAGCCTTTTCGCATGAAAACAGGGTCCAAAATCATGGGTTTTCGTTCAGCAGTGGAAGTAGGATGCGCTCTACAATAGGCAAGGGTTTTCAAGTCTGCAAGTACGTTTTAAGCTGAGTTCCATGAACATTGTCCAAAATCATGTTTTAACCAAAATCCACAATGCGACCAGTTCAGCATATGAGAGGAGACACTGTTTGAGTGTAACAAACGTGAAACATTTCTTTTAGCCTTTTCGCATGAAAACAGGGTCCAAAATCATGGGTTTTCGTTCAGCACTGGAAGTAGAGGCGCGCTCTCACAATAGGCAAGGGTTTTCAAGTCTGCAAGTACGTTTTAGCTGAGTTCCATGAACATTGTCCAAAATCATGTTTTAAGGCCAAAATCCACAATGCGACCAGTTCAGCATATGAGAGGAGACACTGTTTGAGTGTAACAAACGTGAAACATTTCTTTTAGCCTTTTCGCATGAAAACAGGGTCCAAAATCATGGGTTTTCCTTCAGCACTGAAAAGTACAGGCGCGCTCTACAATAGGCAAGGGTTTTCAAGTCTGCAAGTACGTTTTAAGCTGAGTTCCATGAACATTGTCCAAAATCATGCTTTTAACCAAAATCCACAATGCGACCAGTTCAGCATATGAGAGGAGACACTGTTTGAGTGTAACAAACGTGAAACATTTCTTTTAGCCTTTTCGCATGAAAACAGGGTCCAAAATCATGGGTTTTCCTTCAGCACTGAAAGGACAGGCGCGCTCTACAATAGGCAAGGGTTTTCAAGTCTGCAAGTACGTTTTAAGCTGAGTTCCATGAACATTGTCCAAAATCATGTTTTAACCAAAATCCACAATGCGACCAGTTCAGCATATGAGAGGAGACACTGTTTGAGTGTAACAAACGTGAAACATTTCTTTTAGCCTTTTCGCATGAAAACAGGGTCCAAAATCATGGGTTTTCGTTCAGCAGTGGAAGTAGAGGCGCGCTCTACAATAGGCAAGGGTTTTCAAGTCTGCAAGTACGTTTTAAGCTGAGTTCCATGAACATTGTCCAAAATCATGTTTTAGGCCAAATCCACAATGCGACCAGTTCAGCATATGAGAGGAGACACTGTTTGAGTGTAACAAACGTGAAACATTTCTTTTAGCCTTTTCGCATGAAAACAGGGTCCAAAATCATGGGTTTTCCTTCAGCAGTGACAGGCGCGCTCTACAATAGGCAAGGGTTTTCAAGTCTGCAAGTACGTTTTAAGCTGAGTTCCATGAACATTGTCCAAAATCATGTTTTAACCAAAATCCACAATGCGACCAGTTCAGCATATGAGAGGAGACACTGTTTGAGTGTAACAAACGTGAAACATTTCTTTTAGCCTTTTCGCATGAAAACAGGGTCCAAAATCATGGGTTTTCCTTCAGCACTGAAAGGAGGCGCGCTCTACAATAGGCAAGGGTTTTCAAGTCTGCAAGTACGTTTTAAGCTGAGTTCCATGAACATTGTCCAAAATCATGTTTTAACCAAAATCCACAATGCGACCAGTTCAGCATATGAGAGGAGACACTGTTTGAGTGTAACAAACGTGAAACATTTCTTTTAGCCTTTTCGCATGAAAACAGGGTCCAAAATCATGGGTTTTCCTTCAGCACTGAAGTAGGACAGGCGCGCTCTACAATAGGCAAGGGTTTTCAAGTCTGCAAGTACGTTTTAAGCTGAGTTCCATGAACATTGTCCAAAATCATGTTTTAACCAAAATCCACAATGCGACCAGTTCAGCATATGACAGGAGACACTGTTTGAGTGTAACAAACGTGAAACATTTCTTTTAGCCTTTTCGCATGAAAACTGGGTCCAAAATCATGGGTTTTCCTTCAGCACTGAAAGGACAGGCGCGCTCTACCATAGGCAAGGGTTTTCAAGTCTGCAAGTACGTTTTAAGCTGAGTTCCATGAACATTGTCCAAAATCATGTTTTAACCAAAATCCACAATGCGACCAGTTCAGCATATGAGAGGAGACACTGTTTGAGTGTAACAAACGTGAAACATTTCTTTAGCCTTTTCGCATGAAAACAGGGTCCAAAATCATGGGTTTTCCTTCAGCACTGAAAGGACAGGCGCGCTCTACAATAGGCAAGGGTTTTCAAGTCTGCAAGTACGTTTTTAAGCTGAGTTCCATGAACATTGTCCAAAATCATGTTTTAGCCAAAATCCACAATGCGACCAGTTCAGCATATGAGAGGAGACACTGTTTGAGTGTAACAAACGTGAAACATTTCTTTTAGCCTTTTCGCATGAAAACAGGGTCCAAAATCATGGGTTTTCCTTCAGCACTGAAAGGACAGGCGCGCTCTACAATAGGCAAGGGTTTTCAAGTCTGCAAGTACGTTTTAAGCTGAGTTCCATGAACATTGTCCAAAATCATGTTTTAGGCCAAATCCACAATGCGACCAGTTCAGCATATGACAGGAGACACTGTTTGAGTGTAACAAACGTGAAACATTTCTTTTAGCCTTTTCGCATGAAAACAGGGTCCAAAAATCATGGGTTTTCGTTCAGCAGTGGAAGTAGAGGCGCGCTCTACAATAGGCAAGGGTTTTCAAGTCTGCAAGTACGTTTTAAGCTTAGTTCCATGAACATTGTCCAAAATCATGTTTTAGGCCAAATCCACAATGCGACCAGTTCAGCATATGAGAGGAGACACTGTTTGAGTGTAACAAACGTGAAACATTTCTTTTAGCCTTTTCGCATGAAAACAGGGTCCAAAATCATGGGTTTTCCTTCAGCACTGAAAGGACAGGCGCGCTCTACAATAGGCAAGGGTTTTCAAGTCTGCAAGTACGTTTTAAGCTGAGTTCCATGAACATTGTCCAAAATCATGTTTTAGGCCAAATCCACAATGCGACCAGTTCAGCATATGACAGGAGACACTGTTTGAGTGTAACAAACGTGAAACATTTCTTTTAGCCTTTTTGCATGAAAACAGGGTCCAAAATCATGGGTTTTCGTTCAGCAGTGGAAGTAGAGGCGCGCTCTACAATAGGCAAGGGTTTTCAAGTCTGCAAGTACGTTTTAAGCTGAGTTCCATGAACATTGTCCAAAATCATGTTTTAACCAAAATCCACAATGCGACCAGTTCAGCATATGAGAGGAGACACTGTTTGAGTGTAACAAACGTGAAACATTTCTTTTAGCCTTTTCGCATGAAAACAGGGTCCAAAATCATGGGTTTTCCTTCAGCACTGAAAGGACAGGCGCGCTCTACAATAGGCAAGGGTTTTCAAGTCTGCAAGTACGTTTTAAGCTGAGTTCCATGAACATTGTCCAAAATCATGTTTTAGGCCAAATCCACAATGCGACCAGTTCAGCATATGAGAGGAGACACTGTTTGAGTGTAACAAACGTGAAACATTTCTTTTAGACTTTTCGCATGAAAACTGGGTCCAAAATCATGGGTTTTCCTTCAGCACTGAAAGGACAGGCGCGCTCTACCATAGGCAAGGGTTTTCAAGTCTGCAAGTACGTTTTAAGCTGAGTTCCATGAACATTGTCCAAAATCATGTTTTAACCAAAATCCACAATGCGACCAGTTCAGCATATGACAGGAGACACTGTTTGAGTGTAACAAACGTGAAACATTTCTTTTAGCCTTTTCGCATGAAAACAGGGTCCAAAATCATGGGTTTTCCTTCAGCACTGAAAGGACAGGCGCGCTCTACAATAGGCAAGGGTTTTCAAGTCTGCAAGTACGTTTTAAGCTGAGTTCCATGAACATTGTCCAAAATCATGTTTTAGGCCAAATCCACAATGCGACCAGTTCAGCATATGACAGGAGACACTGTTTGAGTGTAACAAACGTGAAACATTTCTTTTAGCCTTTTCGCATGAAAACAGGGTCCAAAATCATGGGTTTTCGTTCAGCAGTGGAAGTAGAGGCGCGCTCTACAATAGGCAAGGGTTTTCAAGTCTGCAAGTACGTTTTAAGCTGAGTTCCATGAACATTGTCCAAAATCATGTTTTAGACCAAATCCACAATGCGACCAGTTCAGCATATGAGAGGAGACACTGTTTGAGTGTAACAAACGTGAAACATTTCTTTTAGCCTTTTCGCATGAAAACAGGGTCCAAAATCATGGGTTTTCCTTCAGCACTGAAAGGACAGGCGCGCTCTACAATAGGCAAGGGTTTTCAAGTCTGCAAGTACGTTTTAAGCTGAGTTCCATGAACATTGTCCAAAATCATGTTTTAACCAAAATCCACAATGCGACCAGTTCAGCATATGACAGGAGACACTGTTTGAGTGTAACAAACGTGAAACATTTATTTTAGCCTTTTCGCATGAAAACAGGGTCCAAAATCATGGGTTTTCCTTCAGCACTGAAAGGACAGGCGCGCTCTACAATAGGCAAGGGTTTTCAAGTCTGCAAGTACGTTTTAAGCTGAGTTCCATGAACATTGTCCAAAATCATGTTTTAGCCAAAATCCACAATGCGACCAGTTCAGCATATGAGAGGAGACACTGTTTGAGTGTAACAAACGTGAAACATTTCTTTTAGCCTTTTCGCATGAAAACAGGGTCCAAAATCATGGGTTTTCCTTCAGCACTGGAAAGGACAGGCGCGCTCTACAATAGGCAAGGGTTTTCAAGTCTGCAAGTACGTTTTAAGCTGAGTTCCATGAACATTGTCCAAAATCATGTTTTAGGCCAAAATCCACAATGCGACCAGTTCAGCATATGACAGGAGACACTGTTTGAGTGTAACAAACGTGAAACATTTCTTTTAGCCTTTTCGCATGAAAACAGGGTCCAAAATCATGGGTTTTCCTTCAGCACTGAAAGGACAGGCGCGCTCTACCATAGGCAAGGGTTTTCAAGTCTGCAAGTACGTTTTAAGCTGAGTTCCATGAACATTGTCCAAAATCATGTTTTAACCAAAATCCACAATGCGACCAGTTCAGCATATGAGAGGAGACACTGTTTGAGTGTAACAAACGTGAAACATTTCTTTTAGCCTTTTCGCATGAAAACAGGGTCCAAAATCATGGGTTTTCCTTCAGCACTGAAAGGACAGGCGCGCTCTACAATAGGCAAGGGTTTTCAAGTCTGCAAGTACGTTTTAAGCTGAGTTCCATGAACATTGTCCAAAATCATGTTTTAGGCCAAATCCGCAATGCGAGCAGTTCAGCATATGACAGGAGACACTGTTTGAGTGTAACAAACGTGAAACATTTCTTTTAGCCTTTTCGCATGAAAACAGGGTCCAAAATCATGGGTTTTCCTTCAGCACTGAAAGGACAGGCGCGCTCTACAATAGGCAAGGGTTTTCAAGTCTGCAAGTACGTTTTAAGCTGAGATCCATGAACATTGTCCAAAATCATGTTTTAACCAAAATCCACAATGCGACCAGTTCAGCATATGAGAGGAGACACTGTTTGAGTGTAACAAACGTGAAACATTTCTTTTAGCCTTTTCGCATGAAAACAGGGTCCAAAATCATGGGTTTTCCTTCAGCACTGAAAGGACAGGCGCGCTCTACAATAGGCAAGGGTTTTCAAGTCTGCAAGTACGTTTTAAGCTGAGTTCCATGAACATTGTCCAAAATCATGTTTTATCCAAAATCCACAATGCGACCAGTTCAGCATATGAGAGGAGACACTGTTTGAGTGTAACAAACGTGAAACATTTCTTTTAGCCTTTTCGCATGAAAACAGGGTCCAAAATCATGGGTTTTCGTTCAGCACTGGAAGTAGGACGGCGCGCTCTACAATAGGCAAGGGTTTTCAAGTCTGCAAGTACGTTTTAAGCTGAGTTCCATGAACATTGTCCAAAATCATGTTTTAGGCCAAATCCACAATGCGACCAGTTCAGCATATGAGAGGAGACACTGTTTGAGTGTAACAAACGTGAAACATTTCTTTTAGCCTTTTCGCATGAAAACAGGGTCCAAAATCATGGGTTTTCGTTCAGCACTGAAAGGACAGGCGCGCTCTACAATAGGCAAGGGTTTTCAAGTCTGCAAGTACGTTTTAAGCTGAGTTCCATGAACATTGTCCAAAATCATGTTTTAACCAAAATCCACAATGCGACCAGTTCAGCATATGAGAGGAGACACTGTTTGAGTGTAACAAACGTGAAACATTTATTTTAGCCTTTTCGCATGAAAACAGGGTCCAAAATCATGGGTTTTCCTTCAGCACTGAAAGGACAGGCGCGCTCTACAATAGGCAAGGGTTTTCAAGTCTGCAAGTACGTTTTAAGCTGAGTTCCATGAACATTGTCCAAAATCATGTTTTAACCAAAATCCACAATGCGACCAGTTCAGCATATGAGAGGAGACACTGTTTGAGTGTAACAAACGTGAAACATTTCTTTTAGCCTTTTCGCATGAAAACAGGGTCCAAAATCATGGGTTTTCCTTCAGCAGTGAAAGGACAGGCGCGCTCTACAATAGGCAAGGGTTTTCAAGTCTGCAAGTACGTTTTAAGCTGAGTTCCATGAACATTGTCCAAAATCATGTTTTAGCCAAAATCCACAATGCGACCAGTTCAGCATATGAGAGGAGACACTGTTTGAGTGTAACAAACGTGAAACATTTCTTTTAGCCTTTTCGCATGAAAACAGGGTCCAAAATCATGGGTTTTCCTTCAGCAGTGAAAGGACAGGCGCGCTCTACCATAGGCAAGGGTTTTCAAGTCTGCAAGTACGTTTTAAGCTGAGTTCCATGAACATTGTCCAAAATCATGTTTTAAGCCAAAATCCACAATGCGACCAGTTCAGCATATGAGAGGAGACACTGTTTGAGTGTAACAAACGTGAAACATTTCTTTTAGCCTTTTCGCATGAAAACAGGGTCCAAAATCATGGGTTTTCCTTCAGCACTGAAAGGACAGGCGCGCTCTACAATAGGCAAGGGTTTTCAAGTCTGCAAGTACGTTTTTAAGCTGAGTTCCATGAACATTGTCCAAAATCATGTTTTAGGCCAAATCCACAATGCGACCAGTTCAGCATATGACAGGAGACACTGTTTGAGTGTAACAAACGTGAAACATTTCTTTTAGCCTTTTCGCATGAAAACAGGGTCCAAAATCATGGGTTTTCCTTCAGCACTGAAAGGACAGGCGCGCTCTACAATAGGCAAGGGTTTTCAAGTCTGCAAGTACGTTTTAAGCTGAGTTCCATGAACATTGTCCAAAATCATTTTTTAACCAAAATCCACAATGCGACCAGTTCAGCATATGAGAGGAGACACTGTTTGAGTGTAACAAACGTGAAACATTTCTTTTAGCCTTTTCGCATGAAAACAGGGTCCAAAATCATGGGTTTTCCTTCAGCACTGAAAGGACAGGCGCGCTCTACAATAGGCAAGGGTTTTCAAGTCTGCAAGTACGTTTTAAGCTGAGTTCCATGAACATTGTCCAAAATCATGTTTTAGGCCAAAATCCACAATGCGACCAGTTCAGCATATGAGAGGAGACACTGTTTGAGTGTAACAAACGTGAAACATTTCTTTTAGCCTTTTCGCATGAAAACAGGGTCCAAAATCATGGGTTTTCGTTCAGCACTGAAAGGACAGGCGCGCTCTACAATAGGCAAGGGTTTTCAAGTCTGCAAGTACGTTTTAAGCTGAGTTCCATGAACATTGTCCAAAATCATGTTTTAACCAAAATCCACAATGCGACCAGTTCAGCATATGAGAGGAGACACTGTTTGAGTGTAACAAACGTGAAACATTTCTTTTAGCCTTTTCGCATGAAAACAGGGTCCAAAATCATGGGTTTTCGTTCAGCACTGAAAGGACAGGCGCGCTCTACAATAGGCAAGGGTTTTCAAGTCTGCAAGTACGTTTTAAGCTGAGTTCCATGAACATTGTCCAAAATCATGTTTTAGCCAAAATCCACAATGCGACCAGTTCAGCATATGAGAGGAGACACTGTTTGAGTGTAACAAACGTGAAACATTTCTTTTAGCCTTTTCGCATGAAAACAGGGTCCAAAATCATGGGTTTTCCTTCAGCACTGAAGAGGACAGGCGCGCTCTACAATAGGCAAGGGTTTTCAAGTCTGCAAGTACGTTTTAAGCTGAGTTCCATGAACATTGTCCAAAATCATGTTTTAGCCAAAATCCACAATGCGACCAGTTCAGCATATGAGAGGAGACACTGTTTGAGTGTAACAAACGTGAAACATTTCTTTTAGCCTTTTCGCATGAAAACAGGGTCCAAAATCATGGGTTTTCGTTCAGCACTGAAGTAGGAGGCGCGCTCTACAATAGGCAAGGGTTTTCAAGTCTGCAAGTACGTTTTAAGCTGAGTTCCATGAACATTGTCCAAAATCATGTTTTAACCAAAATCCACAATGCGACCAGTTCAGCATATGAGAGGAGACACTGTTTGAGTGTAACAAACGTGAAACATTTCTTTTAGCCTTTTCGCATGAAAACAGGGTCCAAAATCATGGGTTTTCCTTCAGCACTGAAAGGACAGGCGCGCTCTACAATAGGCAAGGGTTTTCAAGTCTGCAAGTACGTTTTAAGCTGAGTTCCATGAACATTGTCCAAAATCATGTTTTAGGCCAAATCCACAATGCGACCAGTTCAGCATATGACAGGAGACACTGTTTGAGTGTAACAAACGTGAAACATTTCTTTTAGACTTTTGCATGAAAACAGGGTCCAAAATCATGGGTTTTCGTTCAGCAGTGGAAGTAGAGGCGCGCTCTACAATAGGCAAGGGTTTTCAAGTCTGCAAGTACGTTTTAAGCTGAGTTCCATGAACATTGTCCAAAATCATGTTTTAGGCCAAATCCACAATGCGACCAGTTCAGCATATGACAGGAGACACTGTTTGAGTGTAACAAACGTGAAACATTTCTTTTAGCCTTTTCGCATGAAAACAGGGTCCAAAATCATGGGTTTTCGTTCAGCAGTGGAAGTAGGAGGCGCGCTCTACAATAGGCAAGGGTTTTCAAGTCTGCAAGTACGTTTTAAGCTGAGTTCCATGAACATTGTCCAAAATCATGTTTTAACCAAAATCCACAATGCGACCAGTTCAGCATATGAGAGGAGACACTGTTTGAGTGTAACAAACGTGAAACATTTCTTTTAGCCTTTTCGCATGAAAACTGGGTCCAAAATCATGGGTTTTCCTTCAGCACTGGAAAGGACAGGCGCGCTCTACAATAGGCAAGGGTTTTCAAGTCTGCAAGTACGTTTTAAGCTGAGTTCCATGAACATTGTCCAAAATCATGTTTTAACCAAAATCCACAATGCGACCAGTTCAGCATATGAGAGGAGACACTGTTTGAGTGTAACAAACGTGAAACATTTCTTTTAGCCTTTTCGCATGAAAACAGGGTCCAAAATCATGGGTTTTCCTTCAGCACTGAAAGGACAGGCGCGCTCTACAATAGGCAAGGGTTTTCAAGTCTGCAAGTACGTTTTAAGCTGAGTTCCATGAACATTGTCCAAAATCATGTTTTAGGCCAAATCCACAATGCGACCAGTTCAGCATATGACAGGAGACACTGTTTGAGTGTAACAAACGTGAAACATTTCTTTTAGCCTTTTCGCATGAAAACTGGGTCCAAAATCATGGGTTTTCGTTCAGCAGTGGAAGTAGGAGGCGCGCTCTACAATAGGCAAGGGTTTTCAAGTCTGCAAGTACGTTTTAAGCTGAGTTCCATGAACATTGTCCAAAATCATGTTTTAACCAAAATCCACAATGCGACCAGTTCAGCATATGAGAGGAGACACTGTTTGAGTGTAACAAACGTGAAACATTTCTTTTAGACTTTTCGCATGAAAACAGGGTCCAAAATCATGGGTTTTCCTTCAGCACTGAAGTAGGACGGCGCGCTCTACCATAGGCAAGGGTTTTCAAGTCTGCAAGTACTTTTTAAGCTGAGTTCCATGAACATTGTCCAAAATCATGTTTTAACCAAAATCCACAATGCGACCAGTTCAGCATATGAGAGGAGACACTGTTTGAGTGTAACAAACGTGAAACATTTCTTTTAGCCTTTTCGCATGAAAACAGGGTCCAAAATCATGGGTTTTCGTTCAGCAGTGGAAGGGTCCTCTTCTGAAAGGACAGGCGCGCTCTACAATAGGCAAGGGTTTTCAAGTCTGCAAGTACGTTTTAAGCTGAGTTCCATGAACATTGTCCAAAATCATGTTTTAGGCCAAATCCACAATGCGACCAGTTCAGCATATGACAGGAGACACTGTTTGAGTGTAACAAACGTGAAACATTTCTTTTAGCCTTTTCGCATGAAAACAGGGTCCAAAATCATGGGTTTTCCTTCAGCACTGAAGTAGGACAGGCGCGCTCTACAATAGGCAAGGGTTTTCAAGTCTGCAAGTACGTTTTAAGCTGAGTTCCATGAACATTGTCCAAAATCATGTTTTAGGCCAAATCCACAATGCGACCAGTTCAGCATATGACAGGAGACACTGTTTGAGTGTAACAAACGTGAAACATTTCTTTTAGCCTTTTCGCATGAAAACAGGGTCCAAAATCATGGGTTTTCGTTCAGCAGTGGAAGTAGGAGGCGCGCTCTACAATAGGCAAGGGTTTTCAAGTCTGCAAGTACGTTTTAAGCTGAGTTCCATGAACATTGTCCAAAATCATGTTTTATCCAAAATCCACAATGCGACCAGTTCAGCATATGAGAGGAGACACTGTTTGAGTGTAACAAACGTGAAACATTTCTTTTAGCCTTTTCGCATGAAAACAGGGTCCAAAATCATGGGTTTTCGTTCAGCACTGAAAGGACAGGCGCGCTCTACCATAGGCAAGGGTTTTCAAGTCTGCAAGTACTTTTTAAGCTGAGTTCCATGAACATTGTCCAAAATCATGTTTTAACCAAAATCCACAATGCGACCAGTTCAGCATATGAGAGGAGACACTGTTTGAGTGTAACAAACGTGAAACATTTCTTTTAGCCTTTTCGTTCAGCAGTGGAAGTAGAGGCGCGCTCTACAATAGGCAAGGGTTTTCAAGTCTGCAAGTACGTTTTTAAGCTGAGTTCCATGAACATTGTCCAAAATCATGTTTTAACCAAAATCCACAATGCGACCAGTTCAGCATATGAGAGGAGACACTGTTTGAGTGTAACAAACGTGAAACATTTCTTTTAGCCTTTTCGCATGAAAACAGGGTCCAAAATCATGGGTTTTCCTTCAGCACTGAAAGGACAGGCGCGCTCTACAATAGGCAAGGGTTTTCAAGTCTGCAAGTACGTTTTAAACTGAGTTCCATGAACATTGTCCAAAATCATGTTTTAGGCCAAATCCACAATGCGACCAGTTCAGCATATGACAGGAGACACTGTTTGAGTGTAACAAACGTGAAACATTTCTTTTAGCCTTTTCGCATGAAAACAGGGTCCAAAATCATGGGTTTTCGTTCAGCAGTGGAAGTAGAGGCGCGCTCTACAATAGGCAAGGGTTTTCAAGTCTGCAAGTACGTTTTAAGCTGAGTTCCATGAACATTGTCCAAAATCATGTTTTAACCAAAATCCACAATGCGACCAGTTCAGCATATGAGAGGAGACACTGTTTGAGTGTAACAAACGTGAAACATTTTGTCACGGTTTACTAAGCCAGAACCCAGAAGCAGACCAGGACAAGGTAAGTGGTGTCAAAGGTGAGTGTTTATTTAACTGATCCACGAGTGCTGCTGAATAATCCCGGGAACAGAGCGGGCGGCGTGGATGAGTTGTTGAGGGTGCAGTAGTTGGTCCAATGATGGCTCGGCAGCCGCCGACCATCAGGCAGAGGTTGGGTGAAGGTTCCGGACGAGTGACTGCAGGGAGAACAAAACGGAGGTAAGCATACAACAAAAAACAAGGTGCAAAACAACAAAACTAACGCTCTAAGCTCTAAGACTGATCCGCTGATAAACATACTGTTCATGGCTAACGATCCGGCAGGGGAATGGATGTTAGGCCAGAGCCTAAGAAGGGTGATGATCAGGACCAGGTGTGCAGATTGCTGATGGGATGCAGGTGCGGAAATCAAGAGAGCTCCCCCTGTGCCCGGCAACCAGGCAGGGAGCGTTCCAGAACCCTCGGGAAACTGGAGATCACGAGCAGAAAAACTAGTCCACAGACAGGACCCGACTCAGACTGCCGGGATCGTTACAGTACCCCCCTCCGGCGAACGCCACCGGGCGGACTCCCGGAGCGCCAGGATGGAGGCGGTAGAAGTCACGAATGAGGTCAGCATCTAGGATCTGTCGCCGCGGAATCCAACTCCTCTCTTCAGGACCATACCCCTCCCAGTCCACGAGATACTGGAAACCCCGGCCCCGCCGTCTGGAATCCATGATGCGTCGCACCGTGTAGGCAGGACCACCTCCGATCATCCGAGGAGGAGGAGGAGGAGGCGGAGGAGGCAACAGAGGACTGAGGAAAACAGGCTTGAGGCAGGAGACATGAAAGGTGGGATGGACTCTGAGCGTCCTCGGTAGTTTGAGTCGAACTGCCACCGGATTGATCACCTTCTCCACCACAAACGGACCAATGAACTTCGGTAACAACTTCCTAGACTCAGTCCGTAAAGGAAGATCCCGTGTGGCCAACCAGACCCTATCTCCGATGGTATAGGTGGGAGCGGGGATCCGGCGACGATTCGCCTGGAGCTGATACCGGTCCGAAACTCTAAGGAGTGCCTTTCTGGCCCGATGCCAGGTCCGGTGGCAACGACGAATATGGGCCTGAACAGAGGGCACTGAGAGCTCCTTCTCCTGAGAAGGGAACAAGGGAGGTTGGTAGCCATACAGGCACTGGAAGGGAGACATCCCAGTGGCAGATGTAGGGAGAGTATTGTGGGCATACTCAACCCAAGGCAACTGAGAGACCCAGGAGGTGGGGTTGGAAGAGACCAGGCAGCGTAGCGTGGATTCCATCTTCTGGTTGGCTCTCTCCGCCTGACCATTGGATTGGGGGTGAAAACCAGATGTGAGACTGACTGTAGCTCCAATGGCCAAACAGAAGGACTTCCAGACAGCAGAGGTAAACTGAGGGCCACGGTCGGAAACGATATCACTGGGCAAACCGTGGACCCTGAAAACCTCCCTAACCAGGATCTCGGACGTCTCCGAGGCAGAGGGAAGCTTGGCAATTGGCACAAAGTGGGCGAACTTGCTGAATCTGTCCACGATAGTCAGAACGACCGTGTTCCCCTCAGAAGCGGGCAACCCAGTGACGAAGTCCAGGGCCAGATGCGACCATGGTCGCCGGGGAATAGGAAGGGGGTGAAGTAGTCCAGAGCTGGGCCGATTGGTACTCTTATTCTGCGCACACACTGGACAGGCAGCAACAAAACCCCGAGTATCCTCGGCCATGGCAGGCCACCAAAAACGTCTGCGAAGAAACGCCATCGTCCGAGCCACGCCAGGGTGACAAGCCATCTTGCTGGCGTGGGACCATTTGAGGACAGCAGGACGAACCGACTCAGGCACAAACAACCGACCGGGTGGACCGTTACGGGACCGGGCTGCGTCCGAAGGGCCGCCATCACCTCCTCCTCAATCTTCCACCTAACTGCTCCCACGACGCAGTTCCGGGGGAGAATTGTCTCGGTCTTGGACCCACTCTCCTCCGTCTTGGAGAACATCCGAGACAAGGCGTCCGCCTTGCCGTTCTTAGATCCAGGTCGGAACGTCAGGGAAAAATTGAATCGTCCGAAAAACAACGCCCACCTGGCCTGACGGGGAGTTGAGACGTCTAGCCGATTGCACGTAAGCAAGATTCTTGTGGTCAGTCCAGACAATAAACGGTTGCTCCGCCCCCTCCAACCAGTGGCGCCACTCCTCCAAGGCAAGTTTCACCGCGAGAAGCTCCCGGTTACCCACATCGTAATTCCTCTCCGCAGGCGAAAGGCGACGAGAGTAGTAGGCGCAGGGATGGAGTTTACTGTCCGTGGAGCATCGCTGCGACAGGATGGCGCCAACTCCCACATCAGACGCGTCCACTTCAACGACGAACTGACGGGCCGTGTCCGGTTGAGAGAGAATCGGTGCGTTGGTGAATCGCCTCTTCAAATCCAGAAACGCTCGATCCGCCTCCGGATTCCACTTGAAGGTCCTGATACTGGAAGTCAAGGCAGTTAACGGAGCGGCCACACGGCTGTAATCCCGGATGAATCTGCGGTAGAAATTCGCAAACCCCAAAAATCTCTGGAGCTGCAATCTCGTACCGGGCTGGGCCCATTCCAGAACCGCTCTAACCTTCTCCTGGTCCATCCTAATCTCTCCCCCTGGAGATGATGTACCCGAGAAAGGATGTCGTGTGGGCGTGAAACTCGCACTTCTCGGCCTTCACGAACAGGCGATTCTCCAACAATCGCTGCAGAACCTGCCGGACATGCTGGACGTGGTCGGAAGGTTCCTTCGAGAAGATCAGAATGTCATCCAGGTAAACAAACACAAAGAGACCGATCATATCTCTCAGGACGTCGTTCACCATACTCTGGAATACCGCTGGAGCATTGGTCAGTCCAAACGGCATCACCTGATACTCGAAGTGACCCATCGGTGTATTGAAACCCGTCAACCACTCGTCCCCTCTCTGATCCGGACCATGTGATACGCATTGCGTAGGTCTAGCTTGGTGAACACCGTAGCACCCTGTAAGGAGTCGAAGGCAGAACTCATCAAGGGCAGGGGATACTTGTTCTTGACCGTGATGTCATTCAACCCCCGATAATCAATACACGGTCGAAGAGAGCCATCCTTCTTACCCACAAAGAAGAATCCTGCCCCCAGGGGTGATGACGAGGGACGAACGAGACCAGCAGCTAGGGACTCCTTGATGTAGGTCTCCAAAGCCTCACGTTCAGGTCGGGAGATACTGTATAACCTTCCCTTGGGGTAGACAGCTCCAGGGAACAGGTTGATGGCACAATCATATGGTCGGTGGGGAGGGAGTGACAGAGCCTTCTGCTTACTGAAAACTTCCCCCAAATCGTGATATGTCTCGGGAACCAGGGACAAATCTGGGGGTTTAGCCTCAATCACCTGACTGGGAACCGAATGGGGACAGGCAGTCTTGAGACAGTTAGCATGACAATCAAGGCTCCAACTCGTTACCTTGCCCGTCACCCAATCGAACGTGGGACTGTGTTCCTTCAGCCAGGGGTATCCAAGGACCAGAGGAACCTGGGAAGACGGCAGAATGAAGAATTAAATCATCTCAGAATGATTCCCCGACAACAGCATCTTAACCGGTTCAGTCCTCATCGTGATACGTGCCAGACTACTGCCGTCCAGAGTGGTAGCTTCAATGGCTTCCGGCAATTGCTCCTTGGAAAGCCCCAGCTGTTCCACCAACTCGGCATCAAGAAAGCTTCCATCGGCACCTGAATCGATAAAAGCGTTAATCGCTAAGCTCTGATTCCTGTTCACAAGGGTAGCCGGGAAACGGGGTCTGACAGAGGTATTGAGAGGTCGAAACTGGCTCGCTAAAAGTCCTCCCAACTTTAGCGAGCCGCGCAGTTTGACGACCGCCGGGAACCAGTGGCGAGGTAATGTCCCGAACCACCACAGTAGAGGCAACAGTTAGTCCTACGTCTGTGTTGGCGCTCCTCCTTGGTTAACCCGTGCCGCCCCACTTGCATGGGTTCAGAATCGGGAGACAGGACCTCTCCACTAATCCTGTGTGGTGGACGATGATCGACGTATTCTGGTCCAATCCCCGACCCGACTGGAACCTGAGAAGCTGATCGGTTGGACGGAACCCCATTGCTTCTCCCTCCTTCGCTCTCGGACTCGATTATCCACCCGAATAGACAAGGCTACCAAGCTGTCCAGGTCACTAGGCTCCGGATAGGAGATCAACTCATCCTTGAGCTGCTCCGACAGACCCTGGTAAAAGGCCGCTTGCAGAGACTCCTCATTCCACCCACTCTCCACAGCCAACGTCTTGAACTCGATCACGAAGTCGGCCACGCTGCGAGTTCCTTGGCGAAGCGAAAACAGGCGCCTAGCTGCGTCCCTCCCTCGGACGGAATGGTCGAAGAGCTTCCTCATCTCGGCCGTGAACCCCTGGTATGAAGCCATGCAGGGATCCTGTCGTTCCCAAACGGCTGAAGCCCACTCCAGCGCTCGACCACGCAGCAACTCAATCACAAAGGCTATCCTAGCCTTGTCTGTGGCATAAGAGTAGGGCTGTAGATCGAACACTAACCCACACTGCATAAGGAAGGAACGGCATCTTCCCAGCTCCCCCTCATATTTATCCGGCGTCGGAACCTTGGGCTCACGGAAGGACACCGCTCCAGAAGCGGCAGGCGAGATGGGTGAAACCGGTAGTGGATCCTCCACCGGAAACTTGCGTTGGTTCTGGACCTCCGTCAGACCGGTAGAAAGGTTCGAACTGACAACGCGATCTCCTGTAGTACCGTGCTATGATGGCCCAACATCTTCTCCTGATGGGTAATGGCATGGCGAACAGAGTCCAGGTCCGCTGGGTTCATTACTGGCCGGATCGTTCTGTCACGGTTTACTAAGCCAGAACCCAGAAGCAGACCAGGACAAGGTAAGTGGTGTCAGAAGGTGAGTGTTTATTTAACTAATCCACGAGTGCTGCTGAATAATCCCGGGAACAGAGCGGGCGGCGTGGATGAGTTGTTGAGGGGTGCAGTAGTTGATCCAATGATGGCTCGGCAGCCGCCGACCATCAGGCAGAGGTTGGGTGAAGGTTCCGGACGAGTGACTGCAGGGATGGAACAAAACGGAGGTAAGCATACAACAAGACAAACAAGGTGCAAAACAACAAAACTAATGCTCTAAGCTCTAAGACTGATCCGCTGATAAACATACTGTTCATGGCTAACGATCCGGCAGGGAATGGATGTTAGGCCAGAGCCTAAGAAGGGTGATGATCAGGACCAGGTGTGCAGATTGCTCATGGGATGCAGGTGCGGAAATCAAGAGAGCTCCCGCCAGCTGCCCGGCAACCAGGCAGGAGCGTTCCAGAACCCTCGGGAAACTGGAGATCACGAGCAGAAAAACTAGTCCACAGACAGGACCCGACTCAGACTGCCGGGATCGTTACAGCATGCTGCATCATGGGTTTTCCTTCAGCACTGAAGTAGGAGCGCGCTCTACCATAGGCAAGGGTTTTCAAGTCTGCAAGTACTTTTTAAGCTGAGTTCCATGAACATTGTCCAAAATCATGTTTTAACCAAAATCCACAATGCGACCAGTTCAGCATATGAGAGGAGACACTGTTTGAGTGTAACAAATGTGAAACATTTCTTTTAGCCTTTTCATTCAGCAGTGGAAGTAGGAGGCGCGCTCTACAATAGGCAAGGGTTTTCAAGTCTGCAAGTACGTTTTAAGCTGAGTTCCATGAACATTGTCCAAAATCATGTTTTAACCAAAATCCACAATGCGACCAGTTCAGCATATGAGAGGAGACACTGTTTGAGTGTAACAAACGTGAAACATTTCTTTTTGCCTTTTCGCATGAAAACAGGGTCCAAAATCATGGGTTTTCCTTCAGCACTGAAAGGACAGGCGCGCTCTACAATAGGCAAGGGTTTTCAAGTCTGCAAGTACGTTTTAAGCTGAGTTCCATGAACATTGTCCAAAATCATGTTTTAACCAAAATCCACAATGCGACCAGTTCAGCATATGAGAGGAGACACTGTTTGAGTGTAACAAACGTGAAACATTTCTTTTAGACTTTTCGCATGAAAACTGGGTCCAAAATCATGGGTTTTCGTTCAGCAGTGGAAGTAGAGGCGCGCTCTACAATAGGCAAGGGTTTTCAAGTCTGCAAGTACGTTTTAAGCTGAGTTCCATGAACATTGTCCAAAATCATGTTTTAACCAAAATCCACAATGCGACCAGTTCAGCATATGAGAGGAGACACTGTTTGAGTGTAACAAACGTGAAACATTTCTTTGCCTTTTCGCATGAAAACAGGGTCCAAAATCATGGGTTTTCCTTCAGCACTGGAAAGGACAGGCGCGCTCTACAATAGGCAAGGGTTTTCAAGTCTGCAAGTACGTTTTTAAGCTGAGTTCCATGAACATTGTCCAAAATCATGTTTTAGCCAAAATCCACAATGCGACCAGTTCAGCATATGAGAGGAGACACTGTTTGAGTGTAACAAACGTGAAACATTTCTTTTAGACTTTTCGCATGAAAACTGGGTCCAAAATCATGGGTTTTCGTTCAGCAGTGGAAGTAGGAGGCGCGCTCTACAATAGGCAAGGGTTTTCAAGTCTGCAAGTACGTTTTAAGCTGAGTTCCATGAACATTGTCCAAAATCATGTTTTAAGCCAAAATCCACAATGCGACCAGTTCAGCATATGAGAGGAGACACTGTTTGAGTGTAACAAACGTGAAACATTTCTTTTAGACTTTTCGCATGAAAACAGGGTCCAAAATCATGGGTTTTCCTTCAGCACTGAAGAGGACAGGCGCGCTCTACAATAGGCAAGGGTTTTCAAGTCTGCAAGTACGTTTTTAAGCTGAGTTCCATGAACATTGTCCAAAATCATGTTTTAACCAAAATCCACAATGCGACCAGTTCAGCATATGAGAGGAGACACTGTTTGAGTGTAACAAACGTGAAACATTTCTTTTAGCCTTTTCGCATGAAAACAGGGTCCAAAATCATGGGTTTTCGTTCAGCAGTGGAAGTCATAGGAGGCGCGCTCTACAATAGGCAAGGGTTTTCAAGTCTGCAAGTACGTTTTTAAGCTGAGTTCCATGAACATTGTCCAAAATCATGTTTTAAGCCAAAATCCACAATGCGACCAGTTCAGCATATGAGAGGAGACACTGTTTGAGTGTAACAAACGTGAAACATTTCTTTTAGCCTTTTCGCATGAAAACTGGGTCCAAAATCATGGGTTTTCGTTCAGCACTGAAATAGGACGGCGCGATCTACAATAGGCAAGGGTTTTCAAGTCTGCAAGTACGTTTTAAGCTGAGTTCCATGAACATTGTCCAAAATCATGTTTTAGCCAAAATCCACAATGCGACCAGTTCAGCATATGAGAGGAGACACTGTTTGAGTGTAACAAACGTGAAACATTTCTTTAGCCTTTTCGCATGAAAACAGGGTCCAAAATCATGGGTTTTCCTTCAGCACTGAAGTAGGACAGGCGCGCTCTACAATAGGCAAGGGTTTTCAAGTCTGCAAGTACGTTTTAAGCTGAGTTCCATGAACATTGTCCAAAATCATGTTTTAGGCCAAATCCACAATGCGACCAGTTCAGCATATGACAGGGAGACACTGTTTGAGTGTAACAAACGTGAAACATTTCTTTTAGCCTTTTCGCATGAAAACTGGGTCCAAAATCATGGGTTTTCGTTCAGCAGTGGAAGTAGGAGGCGCGCTCTACAATAGGCTAGGGTTTTCAAGTCTGCAAGTACGTTTTAAGCTGAGTTCCATGAACATTGTCCAAAATCATGTTTTAACCAAAATCCACAATGCGACCAGTTCAGCATATGAGAGGAGACACTGTTTGAGTGTAACAAACGTGAAACATTTCTTTTAGCCTTTTCGCATGAAAACTGGGTCCAAAATCATGGGTTTTCCTTCAGCACTGAAAGGACAGGCGCGCTCTACCATAGGCAAGGGTTTTCAAGTCTGCAAGTACGTTTTAAGCTGAGTTCCATGAACATTGTCCAAAATCATGTTTTAACCTAAATCCACAATGCGACCAGTTCAGCATATGAGAGGAGACACTGTTTGAGTGTAACAAACGTGAAACATTTCTTTTAGCCTTTTCGCATGAAAACAGGGTCCAAAATCATGGGTTTTCCTTCAGCACTGAAAGGACAGGCGCGCTCTACAATAGGCAAGGGTTTTCAAGTCTGCAAGTACGTTTTAAGCTGAGTTCCATGAACATTGTCCAAAATCATGTTTTAGGCCAAATCCACAATGCGACCAGTTCAGCATATGACAGGAGACACTGTTTGAGTGTAACAAACGTGAAACATTTCTTTTAGCCTTTTCGCATGAAAACAGGGTCCAAAATCATGGGTTTTCGTTCAGCAGTGGAAGTAGAGGCGCGCTCTACAATAGGCAAGGGTTTTCAAGTCTGCAAGTACGTTTTAAGCTGAGTTCCATGAACATTGTCCAAAATCATGTTTTAACCAAAATCCACAATGCGACCAGTTCAGCATATGAGAGGAGACACTGTTTGAGTGTAACAAACGTGAAACATTTCTTTTAGACTTTTCGCATGAAAACTGGGTCCAAAATCATGGGTTTTCCTTCAGCACTGAAAGGACAGGCGCGCTCTACCATAGGCAAGGGTTTTCAAGTCTGCAAGTACGTTTTAAGCTGAGTTCCATGAACATTGTCCAAAATCATGTTTTAGGCCAAATCCACAATGCGACCAGTTCAGCATATGACAGGAGACACTGTTTGAGTGTAACAAACGTGAAACATTTCTTTTAGCCTTTTCGCATGAAAACAGGGTCCAAAATCATGGGTTTTCGTTCAGCAGTGGAAGTAGAGGCGCGCTCTACAATAGGCAAGGGTTTTCAAGTCTGCAAGTACGTTTTAAGCTGAGTTCCATGAACATTGTCCAAAATCATGTTTTAGGCCAAAATCCACAATGTCGACCAGTTCAGCATATGAGAGGAGACACTGTTTGAGTGTAACAAACGTGAAACATTTCTTTTAGCCTTTTCGCATGAAAACAGGGTCCAAAATCATGGGTTTTCCTTCAGCACTGGAAGTAGGACAGGCCCTCTACAATAGGCAAGGGTTTTCAAGTCTGCAAGTACGTTTTTAAGCTGAGTTCCATGAACATTGTCCAAAATCATGTTTTAACCAAAATCCACAATGCGACCAGTTCAGCATATGAGAGGAGACACTGTTTGAGTGTAACAAACGTGAAACATTTCTTTTAGCCTTTTCGCATGAAAACAGGGTCCAAAATCATGGGTTTTCCTTCAGCAGTGGAAGTAGGACAGGCGCGCTCTACAATAGGCAAGGGTTTTCAAGTCTGCAAGTACGTTTTAAGCTGAGTTCCATGAACATTGTCCAAAATCATGTTTTAGGCCAAATCCACAATGCGACCAGTTCAGCATATGACAGGAGACACTGTTTGAGTGTAACAAACGTGAAACATTTCTTTTAGCCTTTTCGCATGAAAACAGGGTCCAAAATCATGGGTTTTCGTTCAGCAGTGGAAGTAGGAGGCGCGCTCTACAATAGGCAAGGGTTTTCAAGTCTGCAAGTACGTTTTAAGCTGAGTTCCATGAACATTGTCCAAAATCATGTTTTAGGCCAAATCCACAATGCGACCAGTTCAGCATATGACAGGAGACACTGTTTGAGTGTAACAAACGTGAAACATTTCTTTAGCCTTTTCGCATGAAAACTGGGTCCAAAATCATGGGTTTTCGTTCAGCAGTGGAAGTAGGAGGCGCGCTCTACAATAGGCAAGGGTTTTCAAGTCTGCAAGTACGTTTTAAGCTGAGTTCCATGAACATTGTCCAAAATCATGTTTTAACCAAAATCCACAATGCGACCAGTTCAGCATATGAGAGGAGACACTGTTTGAGTGTAACAAACGTGAAACATTTCTTTTAGCCTTTTCGCATGAAAACAGGGTCCAAAATCATGGGTTTTCCTTCAGCACTGGAAGTACAGGCGCGCTCTACAATAGGCAAGGGGTGTTCATGGAACTCAGCTTAAAACGTACTTGCAGACTTGAAAACCCTTGCCTATTGTAGAGCGCGCCTCTACTTCCACTGCTGAACGAAAACCCATGATTTTGGACCCTGTTTTCATGCGAAAAGGCTAAAAGAAATGTTTCACGTTTGTTACACTCAAACAGTGTCTCCTGTCATATGCTGAACTGGTCGCATTGTGGATTTGGGTTAAAACATGATTTTGGACAATGTTCATGGAACTCAGCTTAAAACGTACTTGCAGACTTGAAAACCCTTGCCTATTGTAGAGCGCGCCTCCTACTTCCACTGCTGAACGAAAACCCATGATTTTGGACCCTGTTTTCATGCGAAAAGGCTAAAAGAAATGTTTCACGTTTGTTACACTCAAACAGTGTCTCCTCTCATATGCTGAACTGGTCGCATTGTGGATTTGGGCTAAAACATGATTTTGGACAATGTTCATGGAACTCAGCTTAAAACGTACTTGCAGACTTGAAAACCCTTGCCTATTGTAGAGCGCGCCTCCTACTTCCAGTGCTGAACGAAAACCCATGATTTTGGACCCTGTTTTCATGCGAAAAGGCTAAAAGAAATGTTTCACGTTTGTTACACTCAAACAGTGTCTCCTCTCATATGCTGAACTGGTCGCATTGTGGATTTTGGCTAAAACATGATTTTGGACAATGTTCATGGAACTCAGCTTAAAACGTACTTGCAGACTTGAAAACCCTTGCCTATTGTAGAGCGCGCCTCTACTTCCACTGCTGAACGAAAACCCATGATTTTGGACCCTGTTTTCATGCGAAAAGGCTAAAAGAAATGTTTCACGTTTGTTACACTCAAACAGTGTCTCCTCTCATATGCTGAACTGGTCGCATTGTGGATTTGGGTTAAAACATGATTTTGGACAATGTTCATGGAACTCAGCTTAAAACGTACTTGCAGACTTGAAAACCCTTGCCTATTGTAGAGCGCGCCTCTCTTCCACTGCTGAACGAAAACCCATGATTTTGGACCCTGTTTTCATGCGAAAAGGCTAAAAGAAATGTTTCACGTTTGTTACACTCAAACAGTGTCTCCTGTCATATGCTGAACTGGTCGCATTGTGGATTTTGGCTAAAACATGATTTTGGACAATGTTCATGGAACTCAGCTTAAAACGTACTTGCAGACTTGAAAACCCTTGCCTATTGTAGAGCGCGCCTGTCCTCTTCCACTGCTGAACGAAAACCCATGATTTTGGACCCTGTTTTCATGCGAAAAGGCTAAAAGAAATGTTTCACGTTTGTTACACTCAAACAGTGTCTCCTCTCATATGCTGAACTGGTCGCATTGTGGATTTTGGCTAAAACATGATTTTGGACAATGTTCATGGAACTCAGCTTAAAACGTACTTGCAGACTTGAAAACCCTTGCCTATTGTAGAGCGCGCCTGTCCTACTTCCACTGCTGAACGAAAACCCATGATTTTGGACCCTGTTTTCATGCGAAAAGGCTAAAAGAAATGTTTCACGTTTGTTACACTCAAACAGTGTCTCCTGTCATATGCTGAACTGGTCGCATTGTGGATTTTGGCTAAAACATGATTTTGGACAATGTTCATGGAACTCAGCTTAAAACGTACTTGCAGACTTGAAAACCCTTGCCTATTGTAGAGCGCGCCTCCTACTTCCACTGCTGAACGAAAACCCATGATTTTGGACCCTGTTTTCATGCGAAAAGGCTAAAAGAAATGTTTCACGTTTGTTACACTCAAACAGTGTCTCCTCTCATATGCTGAACTGGTCGCATTGTGGATTTTGGCTAAAACATGATTTTGGACAATGTTCATGGAACTCAGCTTAAAACGTACTTGCAGACTTGAAAACCCTTGCCTATTGTAGAGCGCGCCTGTCCTCTTCCACTGCTGAACGAAAACCCATGATTTTGGACCCTGTTTTCATGCGAAAAGGCTAAAAGAAATGTTTCACGTTTGTTACACTCAAACAGTGTCTCCTGTCATATGCTGAACTGGTCGCATTGTGGATTTTGGTTAAAACATGATTTTGGACAATGTTCATGGAACTCAGCTTAAAACGTACTTGCAGACTTGAAAACCCTTGCCTATTGTAGAGCGCGCCTGCCTCTTCCACTGCTGAACGAAAACCCATGATTTTGGACCCTGTTTTCATGCGAAAAGGCTAAAAGAAATGTTTCACGTTTGTTACACTCAAACAGTGTCTCCTGTCATATGCTGAACTGGTCGCATTGTGGATTTTTGGTTAAAACATGATTTTGGACAATGTTCATGGAACTCAGCTTAAAACGTACTTGCAGACTTGAAAACCCTTGCCTATTGTAGAGCGCGCCTGCCTACTTCCACTGCTGAACGAAAACCCATGATTTTGGACCCTGTTTTCATGCGAAAAGGCTAAAAGAAATGTTTCACGTTTGTTACACTCAAACAGTGTCTCCTCTCATATGCTGAACTGGTCGCATTGTGGATTTTGGTTAAAACATGATTTTGGACAATGTTCATGGAACTCAGCTTAAAACGTACTTGCAGACTTGAAAACCCTTGCCTATTGTAGAGCGCGCCTCCTACTTCCACTGCTGAACGAAAACCCATGATTTTGGACCCTGTTTTCATGCGAAAAGGCTAAAAGAAATGTTTCACGTTTGTTACACTCAAACAGTGTCTCCTCTCATATGCTGAACTGGTCGCATTGTGGATTTTGGTTAAAACATGATTTTGGACAATGTTCATGGAACTCAGCTTAAAACGTACTTGCAGACTTGAAAACCCTTGCCTATTGTAGAGCGCGCCTCCTACTTCCACTGCTGAACGAAAACCCATGATTTTGGACCCTGTTTTCATGCGAAAAGGCTAAAAGAAATGTTTCACGTTTGTTACACTCAAACAGTGTCTCCTCTCATATGCTGAACTGGTCGCATTGTGGATTTTGGTTAAAACATGATTTTGGACAATGTTCATGGAACTCAGCTTAAAACGTACTTGCAGACTTGAAAACCCTTGCCTATTGTAGAGCGCGCCTCCTACTTCCACTGCTGAACGAAAACCCATGATTTTGGACCCTGTTTTCATGCGAAAAGGCTAAAAGAAATGTTTCACGTTTGTTACACTCAAACAGTGTCTCCTGTCATATGCTGAACTGGTCGCATTGTGGATTTGGGCTAAAACATGATTTTGGACAATGTTCATGGAACTCAGCTTAAAACGTACTTGCAGACTTGAAAACCCTTGCCTATTGTAGAGCGCGCCTCCTACTTCCACTGCTGAACGAAAACCCATGATTTTGGACCCTGTTTTCATGCGAAAAGGCTAAAAGAAATGTTTCACGTTTGTTACACTCAAACAGTGTCTCCTCTCATATGCTGAACTGGTCGCATTGTGGATTTTGGTTAAAACATGATTTTGGACAATGTTCATGGAACTCAGCTTAAAACGTACTTGCAGACTTGAAAACCCTTGCCTATTGTAGAGCGCGCCTCCTCCTTCCACTGCTGAACGAAAACCCATGATTTTGGACCCTGTTTTCATGCGAAAAGGCTAAAAGAAATGTTTCACGTTTGTTACACTCAAACAGTGTCTCCTCTCATATGCTGAACTGGTCGCATTGTGGATTTTGGTTAAAACATGATTTTGGACAATGTTCATGGAACTCAGCTTAAAACGTACTTGCAGACTTGAAAACCCTTGCCTATTGTAGAGCGCGCCTCCTCCTTCCAGTGCTGAACGAAAACCCATGATTTTGGACCCTGTTTTCATGCGAAAAGGCTAAAAGAAATGTTTCACGTTTGTTACACTCAAACAGTGTCTCCTCTCATATGCTGAACTGGTCGCATTGTGGATTTTGGTTAAAACATGATTTTGGACAATGTTCATGGAACTCAGCTTAAAACGTACTTGCAGACTTGAAAACCCTTGCCTATTGTAGAGCGCGCCTCTCCTCTTCCACTGCTGAACGAAAACCCATGATTTTGGACCCTGTTTTCATGCGAAAAGGCTAAAAGAAATGTTTCACGTTTGTTACACTCAAACAGTGTCTCCTCTCATATGCTGAACTGGTCGCATTGTGGATTTTGGGCGTAAAACATGATTTTGGACAATGTTCATGGAACTCAGCTTAAAACGTACTTGCAGACTTGAAAACCCTTGCCTATTGTAGAGCGCGCCTCTCCTACTTCCACTGCTGAACGAAAACCCATGATTTTGGACCCTGTTTTCATGCGAAAAGGCTAAAAGAAATGTTTCACGTTTGTTACACTCAAACAGTGTCTCCTCTCATATGCTGAACTGGTCGCATTGTGGATTTTGGTTAAAACATGATTTTGGACAATGTTCATGGAACTCAGCTTAAAACGTACTTGCAGACTTGAAAACCCTTGCCTATTGTAGAGCGCGCCTCTACTTCCACTGCTGAACGAAAACCCATGATTTTGGACCCTGTTTTCATGCGAAAAGGCTAAAAGAAATGTTTCACGTTTGTTACACTCAAACAGTGTCTCCTCTCATATGCTGAACTGGTCGCATTGTGGATTTGGGTTAAAACATGATTTTGGACAATGTTCATGGAACTCAGCTTAAAACGTACTTGCAGACTTGAAAACCCTTGCCTATTGTAGAGCGCGCCTCGTACTTCCACTGCTGAACGAAAACCCATGATTTTGGACCCTGTTTTCATGCGAAAAGGCTAAAAGAAATGTTTCACGTTTGTTACACTCAAACAGTGTCTCCTCTCATATGCTGAACTGGTCGCATTGTGGATTTTGGTTAAAACATGATTTTGGACAATGTTCATGGAACTCAGCTTAAAACGTACTTGCAGACTTGAAAACCCTTGCCTATTGTAGAGCGCGCCTGTCCTTTCACTGCTGAACGAAAACCCATGATTTTGGACCCTGTTTTCATGCGAAAAGGCTAAAAGAAATGTTTCACGTTTGTTACACTCAAACAGTGTCTCCTCTCATATGCTGAACTGGTCGCATTGTGGATTTTGGTTAAAACATGATTTTGGACAATGTTCATGGAACTCAGCTTAAAACGTACTTGCAGACTTGAAAACCCTTGCCTATTGTAGAGCGCGCCTCCTCCTTCCACTGCTGAACGAAAACCCATGATTTTGGACCCTGTTTTCATGCGAAAAGGCTAAAAGAAATGTTTCACGTTTGTTACACTCAAACAGTGTCTCCTCTCATATGCTGAACTGGTCGCATTGTGGATTTTGGTTAAAACATGATTTTGGACAATGTTCATGGAACTCAGCTTAAAACGTACTTGCAGACTTGAAAACCCTTGCCTATTGTAGAGCGCGCCTCCTACTTCCACTGCTGAACGAAAACCCATGATTTTGGACCCTGTTTTCATGCGAAAAGGCTAAAAGAAATGTTTCACGTTTGTTACACTCAAACAGTGTCTCCTCTCATATGCTGAACTGGTCGCATTGTGGATTTTGGCTAAAACATGATTTTGGACAATGTTCATGGAACTCAGCTTAAAACGTACTTGCAGACTTGAAAACCCTTGCCTATTGTAGAGCGCGCCTGTCCTTTCACTGCTGAAGCGAAAACCCATGATTTTGGACCCTGTTTTCATGCGAAAAGGCTAAAAGAAATGTTTCACGTTTGTTACACTCAAACAGTGTCTCCTCTCATATGCTGAACTGGTCGCATTGTGGATTTTGGTTAAAACATGATTTTGGACAATGTTCATGGAACTCAGCTTAAAACGTACTTGCAGACTTGAAAACCCTTGCCTATTGTAGAGCGCGCCTGTCCTTTCACTGCTGAAGGAAAACCCATGATTTTGGACCCTGTTTTCATGCGAAAAGGCTAAAAGAAATGTTTCACGTTTGTTACACTCAAACAGTGTCTCCTCTCATATGCTGAACTGGTCGCATTGTGGATTTTGGTTAAAACATGATTTTGGACAATGTTCATGGAACTCAGCTTAAAACGTACTTGCAGACTTGAAAACCCTTGCCTATTGTAGAGCGCGCCTCCTACTTCCACTGCTGAACGAAAACCCATGATTTTGGACCCTGTTTTCATGCGAAAAGGCTAAAAGAAATGTTTCACGTTTGTTACACTCAAACAGTGTCTCCTCTCATATGCTGAACTGGTCGCATTGTGGATTTGGGCTAAAACATGATTTTGGACAATGTTCATGGAACTCAGCTTAAAACGTACTTGCAGACTTGAAAACCCTTGCCTATTGTAGAGCGCGCCTCCTCCTTCCACTGCTGAACGAAAACCCATGATTTTGGACCCTGTTTTCATGCGAAAAGGCTAAAAGAAATGTTTCACGTTTGTTACACTCAAACAGTGTCTCCTCTCATATGCTGAACTGGTCGCATTGTGGATTTTGGCTAAAACATGATTTTGGACAATGTTCATGGAACTCAGCTTAAAACGTACTTGCAGACTTGAAAACCCTTGCCTATTGTAGAGCGCGCCTCTACTTCCACTGCTGAACGAAAACCCATGATTTTGGACCCTGTTTTCATGCGAAAAGGCTAAAAGAAATGTTTCACGTTTGTTACACTCAAACAGTGTCTCCTCTCATATGCTGAACTGGTCGCATTGTGGATTTTGGGCTAAAACATGATTTTGGACAATGTTCATGGAACTCAGCTTAAAACGTACTTGCAGACTTGAAAACCCTTGCCTATTGTAGAGCGCGCCTCTACTTTCCACTGCTGAAGCGAAAACCCATGATTTTGGACCCTGTTTTCATGCGAAAAGGCTAAAAGAAATGTTTCACGTTTGTTACACTCAAACAGTGTCTCCTCTCATATGCTGAACTGGTCGCATTGTGGATTTTGCCTAAAACATGATTTTGGACAATGTTCATGGAACTCAGCTTAAAACGTACTTGCAGACTTGAAAACCCTTGCCTATTGTAGAGCGCGCCTGTCCTTTCCACTGCTGAACGAAAACCCATGATTTTGGACCCAGTTTTCATGCGAAAAGGCTAAAAGAAATGTTTCACGTTTGTTACACTCAAACAGTGTCTCCTCTCATATGCTGAACTGGTCGCATTGTGGATTTTGGCTTAAAACATGATTTTGGACAATGTTCATGGATCTCAGCTTAAAACGTACTTGCAGACTTGAAAACCCTTGCCTATTGTAGAGCGCGCCTCCTACTTCCACTGCTGAACGAAAACCCATGATTTTGGACCCTGTTTTCATGCGAAAAGGCTAAAAGAAATGTTTCACGTTTGTTACACTCAAACAGTGTCTCCTCTCATATGCTGAACTGGTCGCATTGTGGATTTTGGGCTAAAACATGATTTTGGACAATGTTCATGGAACTCAGCTTAAAACGTACTTGCAGACTTGAAAACTCTTGATAATAGTAGAGCGCGCCTGTCCTTTCACTGCTGAACGAAAACCCATGATTTTGGACCCTGTTTTCATGCGAAAAGGCTAAAAGAAATGTTTCACGTTTGTTACACTCAAACAGTGTCTCCTGTCATATGCTGAACTGCTCGCATTGCGGATTTGGACTAAAACATGATTTTGGACAATGTTCATGGAACTCAGCTTAAAACGTACTTGCAGACTTGAAAACCCTTGCCTATTGTAGAGCGCGCCTGTCCTTCCACTGCTGAACGAAAACCCATGATTTTGGACCCTGTTTTCATGCGAAAAGGCTAAAAGAAATGTTTCACGTTTGTTACACTCAAACAGTGTCTCCTCTCATATGCTGAACTGGTCGCATTGTGGATTTTGGTTAAAACATGATTTTGGACAATGTTCATGGAACTCAGCTTAAAACGTACTTGCAGACTTGAAAACCCTTGCCTATTGTAGAGCGCGCCTCCTACTTCCACTGCTGAACGAAAACCCATGATTTTGGACCCTGTTTTCATGCGAAAAGGCTAAAAGAAATGTTTCACGTTTGTTACACTCAAACAGTGTCTCCTCTCATATGCTGAACTGGTCGCATTGTGGATTTTGGTTAAAACATGATTTTGGACAATGTTCATGGAACTCAGCTTAAAACGTACTTGCAGACTTGAAAACCCTTGCCTATTGTAGAGCGCGCCTCCTACTTCCAGTGCTGAAGCGAAAACCCATGATTTTGGACCCTGTTTTCATGCGAAAAGGCTAAAAGAAATGTTTCACGTTTGTTACACTCAAACAGTGTCTCCTCTCATATGCTGAACTGGTCGCATTGTGGATTTTGGCCTAAAACATGATTTTGGACAATGTTCATGGAACTCAGCTTAAAACGTACTTGCAGACTTGAAAACCCTTGATAATAGTAGAGCGCGCCTGTCCTTTCACTGCTGAACGAAAACCCATGATTTTGGACCCTGTTTTCATGCAAAAAGGCTAAAAGAAATGTTTCACGTTTGTTACACTCAAACAGTGTCTCCTCTCATATGCTGAACTGGTCGCATTGTGGATTTTGGTTAAAACATGATTTTGGACAATGTTCATGGAACTCAGCTTAAAACGTACTTGCAGACTTGAAAACCCTTGCCTATTGTAGAGCGCGCCTCTACTTCCACTGCTGAAGCGAAAACCCATGATTTTGGACCCTGTTTTCATGCGAAAAGGCTAAAAGAAATGTTTCACGTTTGTTACACTCAAACAGTGTCTCCTCTCATATGCTGAACTGGTCGCATTGTGGATTTTGGAATGATTTTGGACAATGTTCATGGAACTCAGCTTAAAACGTACTTGCAGACTTGAAAACCCTTGCCTATTGTAGAGCGCGCCTCTACTTCCACTGCTGAACGAAAACCCATGATTTTGGACCCTGTTTTCATGCAAAAAGGCTAAAAGAAATGTTTCACGTTTGTTACACTCAAACAGTGTCTCCTCTCATATGCTGAACTGGTCGCATTGTGGATTTGGCCTAAAACATGATTTTGGACAATGTTCATGGAACTCAGCTTAAAACGTACTTGCAGACTTGAAAACCCTTGCCTATTGTAGAGCGCGCCTGTCCTTTCAGTGCTGAACGAAAACCCATGATTTTGGACCCTGTTTTCATGCGAAAAGGCTAAAAGAAATGTTTCACGTTTGTTACACTCAAACAGTGTCTCCTCTCATATGCTGAACTGGTCGCATTGTGGATTTTGGTTAAAACATGATTTTGGACAATGTTCATGGAACTCAGCTTAAAACGTACTTGCAGACTTGAAAACCCTTGCCTATTGTAGAGCGCGCCTGCCTCTTCCACTGCTGAACGAAAACCCATGATTTTGGACCCTGTTTTCATGCGAAAAGTCTAAAAGAAATGTTTCACGTTTGTTACACTCAAACAGTGTCTCCTCTCATATGCTGAACTGGTCGCATTGTGGATTTTGGCTAAAACATGATTTTGGACAATGTTCATGGAACTCAGCTTAAAACGTACTTGCAGACTTGAAAACCCTTGCCTATTGTAGAGCGCGCCTCTACTTCCAGTGCTGAACGAAAACCCATGATTTTGGACCCTGTTTTCATGCGAAAAGGCTAAAAGAAATGTTTCACGTTTGTTACACTCAAACAGTGTCTCCTCTCATATGCTGAACTGGTCGCATTGTGGATTTTGGATAAAACATGATTTTGGACAATGTTCATGGAACTCAGCTTAAAACGTACTTGCAGACTTGAAAACCCTTGCCTATTGTAGAGCGCGCCTCTACTTCCAGTGCTGAACGAAAACCCATGATTTTGGACCCTGTTTTCATGCGAAAAGGCTAAAAGAAATGTTTCACGTTTGTTACACTCAAACAGTGTCTCCTCTCATATGCTGAACTGGTCGCATTGTGGATTTGGGCTAAAACATGATTTTGGACAATGTTCATGGAACTCAGCTTAAAACGTACTTGCAGACTTGAAAACCCTTGCCTATTGTAGAGCGCGCCTCTCCTTCCAGTGCTGAACGAAAACCCATGATTTTGGACCCTGTTTTCATGCGAAAAGGCTAAAAGAAATGTTTCACGTTTGTTACACTCAAACAGTGTCTCCTCTCATATGCTGAACTGGTCGCATTGTGGATTTTGGCTAAAACATGATTTTGGACAATGTTCATGGAACTCAGCTTAAAACGTACTTGCAGACTTGAAAACCCTTGCCTATTGTAGAGCGCGCCTGTCCTTTCACTGCTGAACGAAAACCCATGATTTTGGACCCTGTTTTCATGCGAAAAGGCTAAAAGAAATGTTTCACGTTTGTTACACTCAAACAGTGTCTCCTCTCATATGCTGAACTGGTCGCATTGTGGATTTTGGCTAAAACATGATTTTGGACAATGTTCATGGAACTCAGCTTAAAACGTACTTGCAGACTTGAAAACCCTTGCCTATTGTAGAGCGCGCCTCTACTTCCACTGCTGAACGAAAACCCATGATTTTGGACCCTGTTTTCATGCGAAAAGGCTAAAAGAAATGTTTCACGTTTGTTACACTCAAACAGTGTCTCCTCTCATATGCTGAACTGGTCGCATTGTGGATTTTGGTTAAAACATGATTTTGGACAATGTTCATGGAACTCAGCTTAAAACGTACTTGCAGACTTGAAAACCCTTGCCTATTGTAGAGCGCGCCTCCTACTTCCAGTGCTGAACGAAAACCCATGATTTTGGACCCTGTTTTCATGCGAAAAGGCTAAAAGAAATGTTTCACGTTTGTTACACTCAAACAGTGTCTCCTCTCATATGCTGAACTGGTCGCATTGTGGATTTGGCCTAAAACATGATTTTGGACAATGTTCATGGAACTCAGCTTAAAACGTACTTGCAGACTTGAAAACCCTTGCCTATTGTAGAGCGCGCCTCTCCTTTCAGTGCTGAACGAAAACCCATGATTTTGGACCCTGTTTTCATGCGAAAAGGCTAAAAGAAATGTTTCACGTTTGTTACACTCAAACAGTGTCTCCTCTCATATGCTGAACTGGTCGCATTGTGGATTTTGGTTAAAACATGATTTTGGACAATGTTCATGGAACTCAGCTTAAAACGTACTTGCAGACTTGAAAACCCTTGCCTATTGTAGAGCGCGCCTGTCCTTTCACTGCTGAAGGAAAACCCATGATTTTGGACCCAGTTTTCATGCGAAAAGTCTAAAAGAAATGTTTCACGTTTGTTACACTCAAACAGTGTCTCCTCTCATATGCTGAACTGGTCGCATTGTGGATTTTGGCTAAAACATGATTTTGGACAATGTTCATGGAACTCAGCTTAAAACGTACTTGCAGACTTGAAAACCCTTGCCTATTGTAGAGCGCGCCTCTCCTTTCCACTGCTGAACGAAAACCCATGATTTTGGACCCTGTTTTCATGCGAAAAGGCTAAAAGAAATGTTTCACGTTTGTTACACTCAAACAGTGTCTCCTCTCATATGCTGAACTGGTCGCATTGTGGATTTTGGTTAAAACATGATTTTGGACAATGTTCATGGAACTCAGCTTAAAACGTACTTGCAGACTTGAAAACCCTTGCCTATTGTAGAGCGCGCCTCTCCTTTCACTGCTGAACGAAAACCCATGATTTTGGACCCTGTTTTCATGCGAAAAGGCTAAAAGAAATGTTTCACGTTTGTTACACTCAAACAGTGTCTCCTCTCATATGCTGAACTGGTCGCATTGTGGATTTTGGCTAAAACATGATTTTGGACAATGTTCATGGAACTCAGCTTAAAACGTACTTGCAGACTTGAAAACCCTTGCCTATTGTAGAGCGCGCCTCTCCTTTCAGTGCTGAACGAAAACCCATGATTTTGGACCCTGTTTTCATGCGAAAAGGCTAAAAGAAATGTTTCACGTTTGTTACACTCAAACAGTGTCTCCTCTCATATGCTGAACTGGTCGCATTGTGGATTTTGGCTAAAACATGATTTTGGACAATGTTCATGGAACTCAGCTTAAAACGTACTTGCAGACTTGAAAACCCTTGCCTATTGTAGAGCGCGCCTGTCCTTTCAGTGCTGAACGAAAACCCATGATTTTGGACCCTGTTTTCATGCGAAAAGTCTAAAAGAAATGTTTCACGTTTGTTACACTCAAACAGTGTCTCCTCTCATATGCTGAACTGGTCGCATTGTGGATTTTGGTTAAAACATGATTTTGGACAATGTTCATGGAACTCAGCTTAAAACGTACTTGCAGACTTGAAAACCCTTGCCTATTGTAGAGCGCGCCTCCTACTTCCACTGCTGAACGAAAACCCATGATTTTGGACCCTGTTTTCATGCGAAAAGGCTAAAAGAAATGTTTCACGTTTGTTACACTCAAACAGTGTCTCCTCTCATATGCTGAACTGGTCGCATTGTGGATTTTGGCTAAAACATGATTTTGGACAATGTTCATGGAACTCAGCTTAAAACGTACTTGCAGACTTGAAAACCCTTGCCTATTGTAGAGCGCGCCTGTCCTTTCAGTGCTGAACGAAAACCCATGATTTTGGACCCTGTTTTCATGCGAAAAGGCTAAAAGAAATGTTTCACGTTTGTTACACTCAAACAGTGTCTCCTCTCATATGCTGAACTGGTCGCATTGTGGATTTTGGCTAAAACATGATTTTGGACAATGTTCATGGAACTCAGCTTAAAACGTACTTGCAGACTTGAAAACCCTTGCCTATTGTAGAGCGCGCCTGTCCTTTCACTGCTGAAGGAAAACCCATGATTTTGGACCCAGTTTTCATGCGAAAAGGCTAAAAGAAATGTTTCACGTTTGTTACACTCAAACAGTGTCTCCTCTCATATGCTGAACTGGTCGCATTGTGGATTTTGGCTAAAACATGATTTTGGACAATGTTCATGGAACTCAGCTTAAAACGTACTTGCAGACTTGAAAACCCTTGCCTATTGTAGAGCGCGCCTCTACTTCCACTGCTGAACGAAAACCCATGATTTTGGACCCTGTTTTCATGCGAAAAGGCTAAAAGAAATGTTTCACGTTTGTTACACTCAAACAGTGTCTCCTCTCATATGCTGAACTGGTCGCATTGTGGATTTGGCCTAAAACATGATTTTGGACAATGTTCATGGAACTCAGCTTAAAACGTACTTGCAGACTTGAAAACCCTTGCCTATTGTAGAGCGCGCCTCTCCTTTCAGTGCTGAACGAAAACCCATGATTTTGGACCCTGTTTTCATGCGAAAAGTCTAAAAGAAATGTTTCACGTTTGTTACACTCAAACAGTGTCTCCTCTCATATGCTGAACTGGTCGCATTGTGGATTTTGGTTAAAACATGATTTTGGACAATGTTCATGGAACTCAGCTTAAAACGTACTTGCAGACTTGAAAACCCTTGCCTATTGTAGAGCGCGCCTCTCCTTCCACTGCTGAACGAAAACCCATGATTTTGGACCCTGTTTTCATGCGAAAAGGCTAAAAGAAATGTTTCACGTTTGTTACACTCAAACAGTGTCTCCTCTCATATGCTGAACTGGTCGCATTGTGGATTTTGGTTAAAACATGATTTTGGACAATGTTCATGGAACTCAGCTTAAAACGTACTTGCAGACTTGAAAACCCTTGCCTATTGTAGAGCGCGCCTCTACTTCCACTGCTGAACGAAAACCCATGATTTTGGACCCTGTTTTCATGCGAAAAGGCTAAAAGAAATGTTTCACGTTTGTTACACTCAAACAGTGTCTCCTCTCATATGCTGAACTGGTCGCATTGTGGATTTGGCCTAAAACATGATTTTGGACAATGTTCATGGAACTCAGCTTAAAACGTACTTGCAGACTTGAAAACCCTTGCCTATTGTAGAGCGCGCCTCTACTTCCACTGCTGAAGCGAAAACCCATGATTTTGGACCCTGTTTTCATGCGAAAAGGGTAAAAGAAATGTTTCACGTTTGTTACACTCAAACAGTGTCTCCTCTCATATGCTGAACTGGTCGCATTGTGGATTTTGGTTAAAACATGATTTTGGACAATGTTCATGGAACTCAGCTTAAAACGTACTTGCAGACTTGAAAACTCTTGATAATAGTAGAGCGCGCCTGTCCTTTCACTGCTGAACGAAAACCCATGATTTTGGACCCTGTTTTCATGCGAAAAGTCTAAAAGAAATGTTTCACGTTTGTTACACTCAAACAGTGTCTCCTCTCATATGCTGAACTGGTCGCATTGTGGATTTTGGTTAAAACATGATTTTGGACAATGTTCATGGAACTCAGCTTAAAACGTACTTGCAGACTTGAAAACCCTTGCCTATGGTAGAGCGCGCCTCTACTTCCACTGCTGAACGAAAACCCATGATTTTGGACCCTGTTTTCATGCGAAAAGGCTAAAAGAAATGTTTCACGTTTGTTACACTCAAACAGTGTCTCCTCTCATATGCTGAACTGGTCGCATTGTGGATTTTGGCTAAAACATGATTTTGGACAATGTTCATGGAACTCAGCTTAAAACGTACTTGCAGACTTGAAAACCCTTGCCTATTGTAGAGCGCGCCTCTACTTCCACTGCTGAACGAAAACCCATGATTTTGGACCCTGTTTTCATGCGAAAAGGCTAAAAGAAATGTTTCACGTTTGTTACACTCAAACAGTGTCTCCTCTCATATGCTGAACTGGTCGCATTGTGGATTTTGGCCTAAAACATGATTTTGGACAATGTTCATGGAACTCAGCTTAAAACGTACTTGCAGACTTGAAAACCCTTGCCTATTGTAGAGCGCGCCTGTCCTTTCACTGCTGAACGAAAACCCATGATTTTGGACCCTGTTTTCATGCGAAAAGGCTAAAAGAAATGTTTCACGTTTGTTACACTCAAACAGTGTCTCCTCTCATATGCTGAACTGGTCGCATTGTGGATTTTGGTTAAAACATGATTTTGGACAATGTTCATGGAACTCAGCTTAAAACGTACTTGCAGACTTGAAAACCCTTGCCAATAGTAGAGCGCGCCTGTCCTTTCACTGCTGAACGAAAACCCATGATTTTGGACCCTGTTTTCATGCGAAAAAGTCTAAAAGAAATGTTTCACGTTTGTTACACTCAAACAGTGTCTCCTCTCATATGCTGAACTGGTCGCATTGTGGATTTTGGCTAAAACATGATTTTGGACAATGTTCATGGAACTCAGCTTAAAACGTACTTGCAGACTTGAAAACCCTTGCCTATTGTAGAGCGCGCCTCTACTTCCACTGCTGAACGAAAACCCATGATTTTGGACCCTGTTTTCATGCGAAAAGGCTAAAAGAAATGTTTCACGTTTGTTACACTCAAACAGTGTCTCCTCTCATATGCTGAACTGGTCGCATTGTGGATTTGGCCTAAAACATGATTTTGGACAATGTTCATGGAACTCAGCTTAAAACGTACTTGCAGACTTGAAAACCCTTGCCTATTGTAGAGCGCGCCTGTCCTTTCACTGCTGAACGAAAACCCATGATTTTGGACCCTGTTTTCATGCGAAAAGGCTAAAAGAAATGTTTCACGTTTGTTACACTCAAACAGTGTCTCCTCTCATATGCTGAACTGGTCGCATTGTGGATTTTGGTTAAAACATGATTTTGGACAATGTTCATGGAACTCAGCTTAAAACGTACTTGCAGACTTGAAAACCCTTGATAATAGTAGAGCGCGCCTGTCCTTTCACTGCTGAACGAAAACCCATGATTTTGGACCCTGTTTTCATGCGAAAAGGCTAAAAGAAATGTTTCACGTTTGTTACACTTAAACAGTGTCTCCTCTCATATGCTGAACTGGTCGCATTGTGGATTTTGGTTAAAACATGATTTTGGACAATGTTTATGGAACTCAGCTTAAAAAATAGTAGAGCGCGCCTGTCCTTTCACTGCTGAACGAAAACCCATGATTTTGGACCCTGTTTTCATGCGAAAAGGGTAAAAGAAATGTTTCACGTTTGTTACACTTAAACAGTGTCTCCTCTCATATGCTGAACTGGTCGCATTGTGGATTTTGGTTAAAACATGATTTTGGACAATGTTCATGGAACTCAGCTTAAAACGTACTTGCAGACTTGAAAACCCTTGCCTATTGTAGAGCGCGCCTGTCCTTTCACTGCTGAACGAAAACCCATGATTTTGGACCCTGTTTTCATGCGAAAAGTCTAAAAGAAATGTTTCACGTTTGTTACACTTAAACAGTGTCTCCTCTCATATGCTGAACTGGTCGCATTGTGGATTTTGGTTAAAACATGATTTTGGACAATGTTCATGGAACTCAGCTTAAAACGTACTTGCAGACTTGAAAACCCTTGCCTATGGTAGAGCGCGCCTCTACTTCCACTGCTGAACGAAAACCCATGATTTTGGACCCTGTTTTCATGCGAAAAGGCTAAAAGAAATGTTTCACGTTTGTTACACTCAAACAGTGTCTCCTCTCATATGCTGAACTGGTCGCATTGTGGATTTTGGCTAAAACATGATTTTGGACAATGTTCATGGAACTCAGCTTAAAACGTACTTGCAGACTTGAAAACCCTTGCCTATTGTAGAGCGCGCCTCTCCTTTCACTGCTGAACGAAAACCCATGATTTTGGACCCTGTTTTCATGCGAAAAGGCTAAAAGAAATGTTTCACGTTTGTTACACTCAAACAGTGTCTCCTCTCATATGCTGAACTGGTCGCATTGTGGATTTTGGTTAAAACATGATTTTGGACAATGTTCATGGAACTCAGCTTAAAACGTACTTGCAGACTTGAAAACCCTTGCCTATTGTAGAGCGCGCCTCTCCTTTCACTGCTGAACGAAAACCCATGATTTTGGACCCTGTTTTCATGCGAAAAGTCTAAAAGAAATGTTTCACGTTTGTTACACTCAAACAGTGTCTCCTCTCATATGCTGAACTGGTCGCATTGTGGATTTTGGTTAAAACATGATTTTGGACAATGTTCATGGAACTCAGCTTAAAACGTACTTGCAGACTTGAAAACCCTTGCCTATTGTAGAGCGCGCCTCTACTTCCACTGCTGAACGAAAACCCATGATTTTGGACCCTGTTTTCATGCGAAAAGGCTAAAAGAAATGTTTCACGTTTGTTACACTCAAACAGTGTCTCCTCTCATATGCTGAACTGGTCGCATTGTGGATTTTGGCTAAAACATGATTTTGGACAATGTTCATGGAACTCAGCTTAAAACGTACTTGCAGACTTGAAAACCCTTGCCTATTGTAGAGCGCGCCTGTCCTTTCACTGCTGAACGAAAACCCATGATTTTGGACCCTGTTTTCATGCGAAAAGGCTAAAAGAAATGTTTCACGTTTGTTACACTCAAACAGTGTCTCCTCTCATATGCTGAACTGGTCGCATTGTGGATTTTGGTTAAAACATGATTTTGGACAATGTTCATGGAACTCAGCTTAAAACGTACTTGCAGACTTGAAAACCCTTGCCTATGGTAGAGCGCGCCTCTACTTCCACTGCTGAACGAAAACCCATGATTTTGGACCCTGTTTTCATGCGAAAAGGCTAAAAGAAATGTTTCACGTTTGTTACACTCAAACAGTGTCTCCTCTCATATGCTGAACTGGTCGCATTGTGGATTTTGGTTAAAACATGATTTTGGACAATGTTCATGGAACTCAGCTTAAAACGTACTTGCAGACTTGAAAACTCTTGATAATAGTAGAGCGCGCCTGTCCTTTCACTGCTGAACGAAAACCCATGATTTTGGACCCAGTTTTCATGCGAAAAGGCTAAAAGAAATGTTTCACGTTTGTTACACTCAAACAGTGTCTCCTCTCATATGCTGAACTGGTCGCATTGTGGATTTTGGTTAAAACATGATTTTGGACAATGTTCATGGAACTCAGCTTAAAACGTACTTGCAGACTTGAAAACCCTTGCCTATTGTAGAGCGCGCCTCTCCTTTCCACTGCTGAACGAAAACCCATGATTTTGGACCCTGTTTTCATGCGAAAAGGCTAAAAGAAATGTTTCACGTTTGTTACACTCAAACAGTGTCTCCTCTCATATGCTGAACTGGTCGCATTGTGGATTTGGCCTAAAACATGATTTTGGACAATGTTCATGGAACTCAGCTTAAAACGTACTTGCAGACTTGAAAACCCTTGCCTATTGTAGAGCGCGCCTCTCCTTTCAGTGCTGAACGAAAACCCATGATTTTGGACCCTGTTTTCATGCGAAAAGGCTAAAAGAAATGTTTCACGTTTGTTACACTCAAACAGTGTCTCCTCTCATATGCTGAACTGGTCGCATTGTGGATTTTGGTTAAAACATGATTTTGGACAATGTTCATGGAACTCAGCTTAAAACGTACTTGCAGACTTGAAAACCCTTGCCTATTGTAGAGCGCGCCTGTCCTTTCAGTGCTGAACGAAAACCCATGATTTTGGACCCTGTTTTCATGCGAAAAGTCTAAAAGAAATGTTTCACGTTTGTTACACTCAAACAGTGTCTCCTCTCATATGCTGAACTGGTCGCATTGTGGATTTTGGCTAAAACATGATTTTGGACAATGTTCATGGAACTCAGCTTAAAACGTACTTGCAGACTTGAAAACCCTTGCCTATGGTAGAGCGCGCCTCTACTTCCACTGCTGAACGAAAACCCATGATTTTGGACCCTGTTTTCATGCGAAAAGGCTAAAAGAAATGTTTCACGTTTGTTACACTCAAACAGTGTCTCCTCTCATATGCTGAACTGGTCGCATTGTGGATTTTGGCCTAAAACATGATTTTGGACAATGTTCATGGAACTCAGCTTAAAACGTACTTGCAGACTTGAAAACCCTTGATAATAGTAGAGCGCGCCTGTCCTTTCACTGCTGAACGAAAACCCATGATTTTGGACCCTGTTTTCATGCGAAAAGGGTAAAAGAAATGTTTCACGTTTGTTACACTTAAACAGTGTCTCCTCTCATATGCTGAACTGGTCGCATTGTGGATTTTGGTTAAAACATGATTTTGGACAATGTTCATGGAACTCAGCTTAAAAACGTACTTGCAGACTTGAAAACCCTTGCCTATTGTAGAGCGCGCCTGTCCTTTCACTGCTGAACGAAAACCCATGATTTTGGACCCTGTTTTCATGCGAAAAGTCTAAAAGAAATGTTTCACGTTTGTTACACTTAAACAGTGTCTCCTCTCATATGCTGAACTGGTCGCATTGTGGATTTTGGTTAAAACATGATTTTGGACAATGTTCATGGAACTCAGCTTAAAACGTACTTGCAGACTTGAAAACCCTTGCCTATGGTAGAGCGCGCCTCTACTTTCCACTGCTGAACGAAAACCCATGATTTTGGACCCTGTTTTCATGCGAAAAGGCTAAAAGAAATGTTTCACGTTTGTTACACTCAAACAGTGTCTCCTCTCATATGCTGAACTGGTCGCATTGTGGATTTTGGCCTAAAACATGATTTTGGACAATGTTCATGGAACTCAGCTTAAAACGTACTTGCAGACTTGAAAACCCTTGCCTATTGTAGAGCGCGCCTGTCCTTTCACTGCTGAACGAAAACCCATGATTTTGGACCCTGTTTTCATGCGAAAAGGCTAAAAGAAATGTTTCACGTTTGTTACACTCAAACAGTGTCTCCTCTCATATGCTGAACTGGTCGCATTGTGGATTTTGGCTAAAACATGATTTTGGACAATGTTCATGGAACTCAGCTTAAAACGTACTTGCAGACTTGAAAACCCTTGCCTATTGTAGAGCGCGCCTGTCCTTTCACTGCTGAACGAAAACCCATGATTTTGGACCCTGTTTTCATGCGAAAAGGCTAAAAGAAATGTTTCACGTTTGTTACACTCAAACAGTGTCTCCTCTCATATGCTGAACTGGTCGCATTGTGGATTTTGGCTAAAACATGATTTTGGACAATGTTCATGGAACTCAGCTTAAAACGTACTTGCAGACTTGAAAACCCTTGCCTATTGTAGAGCGCGCCTGTACTTCCACTGCTGAACGAAAACCCATGATTTTGGACCCTGTTTTCATGCGAAAAGGCTAAAAGAAATGTTTCACGTTTGTTACACTCAAACAGTGTCTCCTCTCATATGCTGAACTGGTCGCATTGTGGATTTTGGCTAAAACATGATTTTGGACAATGTTCATGGAACTCAGCTTAAAACGTACTTGCAGACTTGAAAACCCTTGCCTATTGTAGAGCGCGCCTGTCCTTTCAGTGCTGAACGAAAACCCATGATTTTGGACCCTGTTTTCATGCGAAAAGGCTAAAAGAAATGTTTCACGTTTGTTACACTCAAACAGTGTCTCCTCTCATATGCTGAACTGGTCGCATTGTGGATTTTGGTTAAAACATGATTTTGGACAATGTTCATGGAACTCAGCTTAAAACGTACTTGCAGACTTGAAAACCCTTGCCTATTGTAGAGCGCGCCTCTACTTCCACTGCTGAAGCGAAAACCCATGATTTTGGACCCTGTTTTCATGCGAAAAGGCTAAAAGAAATGTTTCACGTTTGTTACACTCAAACAGTGTCTCCTCTCATATGCTGAACTGGTCGCATTGTGGATTTGGCCTAAAACATGATTTTGGACAATGTTCATGGAACTCAGCTTAAAACGTACTTGCAGACTTGAAAACCCTTGCCTATTGTAGAGCGCGCCTGTCCTTTCACTGCTGAACGAAAACCCATGATTTTGGACCCTGTTTTCATGCGAAAAGGCTAAAAGAAATGTTTCACGTTTGTTACACTCAAACAGTGTCTCCTCTCATATGCTGAACTGGTCGCATTGTGGATTTTGGTTAAAACATGATTTTGGACAATGTTCATGGAACTCAGCTTAAAACGTACTTGCAGACTTGAAAACCCTTGCCTATTGTAGAGCGCGCCTGTCCTTTCAGTGCTGAACGAAAACCCATGATTTTGGACCCTGTTTTCATGCGAAAAGTCTAAAAGAAATGTTTCACGTTTGTTACACTCAAACAGTGTCTCCTCTCATATGCTGAACTGGTCGCATTGTGGATTTTGGCTAAAACATGATTTTGGACAATGTTCATGGAACTCAGCTTAAAACGTACTTGCAGACTTGAAAACCCTTGCCTATTGTAGAGCGCGCCTCTACTTCCACTGCTGAACGAAAACCCATGATTTTGGACCCTGTTTTCATGCGAAAAGGCTAAAAGAAATGTTTCACGTTTGTTACACTCAAACAGTGTCTCCTCTCATATGCTGAACTGGTCGCATTGTGGATTTGGCCTAAAACATGATTTTGGACAATGTTCATGGAACTCAGCTTAAAACGTACTTGCAGACTTGAAAACCCTTGCCTATTGTAGAGCGCGCCTGTCCTTTCACTGCTGAACGAAAACCCATGATTTTGGACCCTGTTTTCATGCGAAAAGGCTAAAAGAAATGTTTCACGTTTGTTACACTCAAACAGTGTCTCCTCTCATATGCTGAACTGGTCGCATTGTGGATTTTGGCTAAAACATGATTTTGGACAATGTTCATGGAACTCAGCTTAAAACGTACTTGCAGACTTGAAAACCCTTGCCTATTGTAGAGCGCGCCTGTCCTTTCAGTGCTGAACGAAAACCCATGATTTTGGACCCTGTTTTCATGCGAAAAGGCTAAAAGAAATGTTTCACGTTTGTTACACTCAAACAGTGTCTCCTCTCATATGCTGAACTGGTCGCATTGTGGATTTTGGTTAAAACATGATTTTGGACAATGTTCATGGAACTCAGCTTAAAACGTACTTGCAGACTTGAAAACCCTTGCCTATTGTAGAGCGCGCCTCTACTTCCACTGCTGAACGAAAACCCATGATTTTGGACCCTGTTTTCATGCGAAAAGGCTAAAAGAAATGTTTCACGTTTGTTACACTCAAACAGTGTCTCCTCTCATATGCTGAACTGGTCGCATTGTGGATTTTGGTTAAAACATGATTTTGGACAATGTTCATGGAACTCAGCTTAAAACGTACTTGCAGACTTGAAAACCCTTGCCTATTGTAGAGCGCGCCTGTCCTTTCAGTGCTGAACGAAAACCCATGATTTTGGACCCTGTTTTCATGCGAAAAGGCTAAAAGAAATGTTTCACGTTTGTTACACTCAAACAGTGTCTCCTCTCATATGCTGAACTGGTCGCATTGTGGATTTTGGTTAAAACATGATTTTGGACAATGTTCATGGAACTCAGCTTAAAACGTACTTGCAGACTTGAAAACCCTTGATAATAGTAGAGCGCGCCTGTCCTTTCACTGCTGAACGAAAACCCATGATTTTGGACCCTGTTTTCATGCGAAAAGGCTAAAAGAAATGTTTCACGTTTGTTACACTCAAACAGTGTCTCCTCTCATATGCTGAACTGGTCGCATTGTGGATTTTGGTTAAAACATGATTTTGGACAATGTTCATGGAACTCAGCTTAAAACGTACTTGCAGACTTGAAAACCCTTGCCTATTGTAGAGCGCGCCTGTCCTTTCAGTGCTGAACGAAAACCCATGATTTTGGACCCTGTTTTCATGCGAAAAGGCTAAAAGAAATGTTTCACGTTTGTTACACTCAAACAGTGTCTCCTCTCATATGCTGAACTGGTCGCATTGTGGATTTTGGTTAAAACATGATTTTGGACAATGTTCATGGAACTCAGCTTAAAACGTACTTGCAGACTTGAAAACCCTTGATAATAGTAGAGCGCGCCTGTCCTTTCACTGCTGAACGAAAACCCATGATTTTGGACCCTGTTTTCATGCGAAAAGGCTAAAAGAAATGTTTCACGTTTGTTACACTCAAACAGTGTCTCCTCTCATATGCTGAACTGGTCGCATTGTGGATTTTGGCTAAAACATGATTTTGGACAATGTTCATGGAACTCAGCTTAAAACGTACTTGCAGACTTGAAAACCCTTGCCTATTGTAGAGCGCGCCTCTACTTCCACTGCTGAAGCGAAAACCCATGATTTTGGACCCTGTTTTCATGCGAAAAGGCTAAAAGAAATGTTTCACGTTTGTTACACTCAAACAGTGTCTCCTCTCATATGCTGAACTGGTCGCATTGTGGATTTTGGCTAAAACATGATTTTGGACAATGTTCATGGAACTCAGCTTAAAACGTACTTGCAGACTTGAAAACCCTTGCCTATTGTAGAGCGCGCCTGTCCTTTCACTGCTGAACGAAAACCCATGATTTTGGACCCTGTTTTCATGCGAAAAGGCTAAAAGAAATGTTTCACGTTTGTTACACTCAAACAGTGTCTCCTCTCATATGCTGAACTGGTCGCATTGTGGATTTTGGCTAAAACATGATTTTGGACAATGTTCATGGAACTCAGCTTAAAACGTACTTGCAGACTTGAAAACCCTTGCCTATTGTAGAGCGCGCCTGTCCTTTCACTGCTGAACGAAAACCCATGATTTTGGACCCTGTTTTCATGCGAAAAGTCTAAAAGAAATGTTTCACGTTTGTTACACTCAAACAGTGTCTCCTCTCATATGCTGAACTGGTCGCATTGTGGATTTTGGCTAAAACATGATTTTGGACAATGTTCATGGAACTCAGCTTAAAACGTACTTGCAGACTTGAAAACCCTTGCCTATTGTAGAGCGCGCCTCTCCTTTCCACTGCTGAAGCGAAAACCCATGATTTTGGACCCTGTTTTCATGCGAAAAGGCTAAAAGAAATGTTTCACGTTTGTTACACTCAAACAGTGTCTCCTCTCATATGCTGAACTGGTCGCATTGTGGATTTTGGTTAAAACATGATTTTGGACAATGTTCATGGAACTCAGCTTAAAAACGTACTTGCAGACTTGAAAACCCTTGCCTATTGTAGAGCGCGCCTGTCCTTTCAGTGCTGAACGAAAACCCATGATTTTGGACCCTGTTTTCATGCGAAAAGGCTAAAAGAAATGTTTCACGTTTGTTACACTCAAACAGTGTCTCCTCTCATATGCTGAACTGGTCGCATTGTGGATTTTGGCTAAAACATGATTTTGGACAATGTTCATGGAACTCAGCTTAAAACGTACTTGCAGACTTGAAAACCCTTGCCTATTGTAGAGCGCGCCTCTACTTCCACTGCTGAACGAAAACCCATGATTTTGGACCCTGTTTTCATGCGAAAAGGCTAAAAGAAATGTTTCACGTTTGTTACACTCAAACAGTGTCTCCTCTCATATGCTGAACTGGTCGCATTGTGGATTTTGGCTAAAACATGATTTTGGACAATGTTCATGGAACTCAGCTTAAAACGTACTTGCAGACTTGAAAACTCTTGATAATAGTAGAGCGCGCCTGTCCTTTCACTGCTGAACGAAAACCCATGATTTTGGACCCTGTTTTCATGCGAAAAGGCTAAAAGAAATGTTTCACGTTTGTTACACTCAAACAGTGTCTCCTCTCATATGCTGAACTGGTCGCATTGTGGATTTTGGTTAAAACATGATTTTGGACAATGTTCATGGAACTCAGTTTAAAACGTACTTGCAGACTTGAAAACCCTTGCCTATGGTAGAGCGCGCCTGTCCTTTCAGTGCTGAAGGAAAACCCATGATTTTGGACCCTGTTTTCATGCGAAAAGTGTAAAAGAAATGTTTCACGTTTGTTACACTCAAACAGTGTCTCCTCTCATATGCTGAACTGGTCGCATTGTGGATTTTGGCTAAAACATGATTTTGGACAATGTTCATGGAACTCAGCTTAAAACGTACTTGCAGACTTGAAAACCCTTGCCTATTGTAGAGCGCGCCTGTCCTTTCCACTGCTGAACGAAAACCCATGATTTTGGACCCTGTTTTCATGCGAAAAGGCTAAAAGAAATGTTTCACGTTTGTTACACTCAAACAGTGTCTCCTCTCATATGCTGAACTGGTCGCATTGTGGATTTTGGCTAAAACATGATTTTGGACAATGTTCATGGAACTCAGCTTAAAACGTACTTGCAGACTTGAAAACCCTTGCCTATTGTAGAGCGCGCCTGTCCTTTCACTGCTGAACGAAAACCCATGATTTTGGACCCTGTTTTCATGCGAAAAGTCTAAAAGAAATGTTTCACGTTTGTTACACTCAAACAGTGTCTCCTCTCATATGCTGAACTGGTCGCATTGTGGATTTTGGTTAAAACATGATTTTGGACAATGTTCATGGAACTCAGCTTAAAACGTACTTGCAGACTTGAAAACCCTTGCCTATTGTAGAGCGCGCCTCTACTTTCCACTGCTGAACGAAAACCCATGATTTTGGACCCTGTTTTCATGCGAAAAGGCTAAAAGAAATGTTTCACGTTTGTTACACTCAAACAGTGTCTCCTCTCATATGCTGAACTGGTCGCATTGTGGATTTTGGTTAAAACATGATTTTGGACAATGTTCATGGAACTCAGCTTAAAACGTACTTGCAGACTTGAAAACCCTTGCCTATTGTAGAGCGCGCCTGTCCTTTCACTGCTGAAGGAAAACCCATGATTTTGGACCCTGTTTTCATGCGAAAAGGCTAAAAGAAATGTTTCACGTTTGTTACACTCAAACAGTGTCTCCTCTCATATGCTGAACTGGTCGCATTGTGGATTTTGGTTAAAACATGATTTTGGACAATGTTCATGGAACTCAGCTTAAAACGTACTTGCAGACTTGAAAACCCTTGATAATAGTAGAGCGCGCCTGTCCTTTCACTGCTGAACGAAAACCCATGATTTTGGACCCTGTTTTCATGCGAAAAGGCTAAAAGAAATGTTTCACGTTTGTTACACTCAAACAGTGTCTCCTCTCATATGCTGAACTGGTCGCATTGTGGATTTTGGCTAAAACATGATTTTGGACAATGTTCATGGAACTCAGCTTAAAACGTACTTGCAGACTTGAAAACCCTTGCCTATTGTAGAGCGCGCCTGTACTTCCACTGCTGAACGAAAACCCATGATTTTGGACCCTGTTTTCATGCGAAAAGGCTAAAAGAAATGTTTCACGTTTGTTACACTCAAACAGTGTCTCCTCTCATATGCTGAACTGGTCGCATTGTGGATTTTGGCTAAAACATGATTTTGGACAATGTTCATGGAACTCAGCTTAAAACGTACTTGCAGACTTGAAAACCCTTGCCTATTGTAGAGCGCGCCTGTCCTTTCAGTGCTGAACGAAAACCCATGATTTTGGACCCTGTTTTCATGCGAAAAGTCTAAAAGAAATGTTTCACGTTTGTTACACTCAAACAGTGTCTCCTCTCATATGCTGAACTGGTCGCATTGTGGATTTTGGTTAAAACATGATTTTGGACAATGTTCATGGAACTCAGCTTAAAACGTACTTGCAGACTTGAAAACCCTTGCCTATTGTAGAGCGCGCCTCTACTTTCCACTGCTGAAGCGAAAACCCATGATTTTGGACCCTGTTTTCATGCGAAAAGGCTAAAAGAAATGTTTCACGTTTGTTACACTCAAACAGTGTCTCCTCTCATATGCTGAACTGGTCGCATTGTGGATTTTGGCTAAAACATGATTTTGGACAATGTTCATGGAACTCAGCTTAAAACGTACTTGCAGACTTGAAAACCCTTGCCTATTGTAGAGCGCGCCTCTCCTTTCCACTGCTGAACGAAAACCCATGATTTTGGACCCTGTTTTCATGCGAAAAGGCTAAAAGAAATGTTTCACGTTTGTTACACTCAAACAGTGTCTCCTCTCATATGCTGAACTGGTCGCATTGTGGATTTTGGTTAAAACATGATTTTGGACAATGTTCATGGAACTCAGCTTAAAACGTACTTGCAGACTTGAAAACCCTTGCTAATAGTAGAGCGCGCCTGTCCTTTCACTGCTGAACGAAAACCCATGATTTTGGACCCTGTTTTCATGCGAAAAGGCTAAAAGAAATGTTTCACGTTTGTTACACTCAAACAGTGTCTCCTCTCATATGCTGAACTGGTCGCATTGTGGATTTTGGTTAAAACATGATTTTGGACAATGTTCATGGAACTCAGCTTAAAACGTACTTGCAGACTTGAAAACCCTTGCCTATTGTAGAGCGCGCCTCTCCTTTCCACTGCTGAACGAAAACCCATGATTTTGGACCCTGTTTTCATGCGAAAAGGCTAAAAGAAATGTTTCACGTTTGTTACACTCAAACAGTGTCTCCTCTCATATGCTGAACTGGTCGCATTGTGGATTTTGGCTAAAACATGATTTTGGACAATGTTCATGGAACTCAGCTTAAAACGTACTTGCAGACTTGAAAACCCTTGCCTATTGTAGAGCGCGCCTGTCCTTTCACTGCTGAACGAAAACCCATGATTTTGGACCCTGTTTTCATGCGAAAAGTCTAAAAGAAATGTTTCACGTTTGTTACACTCAAACAGTGTCTCCTCTCATATGCTGAACTGGTCGCATTGTGGATTTTGGCTAAAACATGATTTTGGACAATGTTCATGGAACTCAGCTTAAAACGTACTTGCAGACTTGAAAACCCTTGCCTATTGTAGAGCGCGCCTCTACTTCCACTGCTGAACGAAAACCCATGATTTTGGACCCTGTTTTCATGCGAAAAGGCTAAAAGAAATGTTTCACGTTTGTTACACTCAAACAGTGTCTCCTCTCATATGCTGAACTGGTCGCATTGTGGATTTTGGCCTAAAACATGATTTTGGACAATGTTCATGGAACTCAGCTTAAAACGTACTTGCAGACTTGAAAACCCTTGCCTATTGTAGAGCGCGCCTGTCCTTTCACTGCTGAACGAAAACCCATGATTTTGGACCCTGTTTTCATGCGAAAAGGCTAAAAGAAATGTTTCACGTTTGTTACACTCAAACAGTGTCTCCTCTCATATGCTGAACTGGTCGCATTGTGGATTTTGGCTAAAACATGATTTTGGACAATGTTCATGGAACTCAGCTTAAAACGTACTTGCAGACTTGAAAACTCTTGATAATAGTAGAGCGCGCCTGTCCTTTCACTGCTGAACGAAAACCCATGATTTTGGACCCTGTTTTCATGCGAAAAGGCTAAAAGAAATGTTTCACGTTTGTTACACTCAAACAGTGTCTCCTCTCATATGCTGAACTGGTCGCATTGTGGATTTTGGTTAAAACATGATTTTGGACAATGTTCATGGAACTCAGCTTAAAACGTACTTGCAGACTTGAAAACCCTTGCCTATTGTAGAGCGCGCCTCTACTTCCACTGCTGAACGAAAACCCATGATTTTGGACCCTGTTTTCATGCGAAAAGGCTAAAAGAAATGTTTCACGTTTGTTACACTCAAACAGTGTCTCCTCTCATATGCTGAACTGGTCGCATTGTGGATTTTGGCCTAAAACATGATTTTGGACAATGTTCATGGAACTCAGCTTAAAACGTACTTGCAGACTTGAAAACCCTTGCCTATTGTAGAGCGCGCCTGTCCTTTCAGTGCTGAACGAAAACCCATGATTTTGGACCCTGTTTTCATGCGAAAAGGCTAAAAGAAATGTTTCACGTTTGTTACACTCAAACAGTGTCTCCTCTCATATGCTGAACTGGTCGCATTGTGGATTTTGGTTAAAACATGATTTTGGACAATGTTCATGGAACTCAGCTTAAAACGTACTTGCAGACTTGAAAACCCTTGCCTATAGTAGAGCGCGCCTGTCCTTTCACTGCTGAACGAAAACCCATGATTTTGGACCCTGTTTTCATGCGAAAAGGCTAAAAGAAATGTTTCACGTTTGTTACACTCAAACAGTGTCTCCTCTCATATGCTGAACTGGTCGCATTGTGGATTTTGGTTAAAACATGATTTTGGACAATGTTCATGGAACTCAGCTTAAAACGTACTTGCAGACTTGAAAACTCTTGATAATAGTAGAGCGCGCCTGTCCTTTCACTGCTGAACGAAAACCCATGATTTTGGACCCTGTTTTCATGCGAAAAGGCTAAAAGAAATGTTTCACGTTTGTTACACTCAAACAGTGTCTCCTCTCATATGCTGAACTGGTCGCATTGTGGATTTTGGTTAAAACATGATTTTGGACAATGTTCATGGAACTCAGCTTAAAACGTACTTGCAGACTTGAAAACCCTTGCCTATTGTAGAGCGCGCCTGTCCTTTCAGTGCTGAACGAAAACCCATGATTTTGGACCCTGTTTTCATGCGAAAAGGCTAAAAGAAATGTTTCACGTTTGTTACACTCAAACAGTGTCTCCTCTCATATGCTGAACTGGTCGCATTGTGGATTTTGGCTAAAACATGATTTTGGACAATGTTCATGGAACTCAGCTTAAAACGTACTTGCAGACTTGAAAACCCTTGCCTATTGTAGAGCGCGCCTCTACTTCCACTGCTGAACGAAAACCCATGATTTTGGACCCTGTTTTCATGCGAAAAGGCTAAAAGAAATGTTTCACGTTTGTTACACTCAAACAGTGTCTCCTCTCATATGCTGAACTGGTCGCATTGTGGATTTTGGCTAAAACATGATTTTGGACAATGTTCATGGAACTCAGCTTAAAACGTACTTGCAGACTTGAAAACTCTTGATAATAGTAGAGCGCGCCTGTCCTTTCACTGCTGAACGAAAACCCATGATTTTGGACCCTGTTTTCATGCGAAAAGGCTAAAAGAAATGTTTCACGTTTGTTACACTCAAACAGTGTCTCCTCTCATATGCTGAACTGGTCGCATTGTGGATTTTGGCTAAAACATGATTTTGGACAATGTTCATGGAACTCAGCTTAAAACGTACTTGCAGACTTGAAAACCCTTGATAATAGTAGAGCGCGCCTGTCCTTTCACTGCTGAACGAAAACCCATGATTTTGGACCCTGTTTTCATGCGAAAAGGCTAAAAGAAATGTTTCACGTTTGTTACACTCAAACAGTGTCTCCTCTCATATGCTGAACTGGTCGCATTGTGGATTTTGGTTAAAACATGATTTTGGACAATGTTCATGGAACTCAGCTTAAAACGTACTTGCAGACTTGAAAACCCTTGCCTATTGTAGAGCGCGCCTGTCCTTTCCACTGCTGAACGAAAACCCATGATTTTGGACCCTGTTTTCATGCGAAAAGGCTAAAAGAAATGTTTCACGTTTGTTACACTCAAACAGTGTCTCCTCTCATATGCTGAACTGGTCGCATTGTGGATTTTGGCTAAAACATGATTTTGGACAATGTTCATGGAACTCAGCTTAAAACGTACTTGCAGACTTGAAAACCCTTGCCTATTGTAGAGCGCGCCTGTCCTTTCAGTGCTGAACGAAAACCCATGATTTTGGACCCTGTTTTCATGCGAAAAGGCTAAAAGAAATGTTTCACGTTTGTTACACTCAAACAGTGTCTCCTCTCATATGCTGAACTGGTCGCATTGTGGATTTTGGTTAAAACATGATTTTGGACAATGTTCATGGAACTCAGCTTAAAACGTACTTGCAGACTTGAAAACCCTTGCCTATTGTAGAGCGCGCCTCTACTTCCACTGCTGAACGAAAACCCATGATTTTGGACCCTGTTTTCATGCGAAAAGGCTAAAAGAAATGTTTCACGTTTGTTACACTCAAACAGTGTCTCCTCTCATATGCTGAACTGGTCGCATTGTGGATTTTGCTTAAAACATGATTTTGGACAATGTTCATGGAACTCAGCTTAAAACGTACTTGCAGACTTGAAAACCCTTGCCTATTGTAGAGCGCGCCTGTCCTTTCACTGCTGAACGAAAACCCATGATTTTGGACCCTGTTTTCATGCGAAAAGGCTAAAAGAAATGTTTCACGTTTGTTACACTCAAACAGTGTCTCCTCTCATATGCTGAACTGGTCGCATTGTGGATTTTGGCTAAAACATGATTTTGGACAATGTTCATGGAACTCAGCTTAAAACGTACTTGCAGACTTGAAAACCCTTGCCTATTGTAGAGCGCGCCTGTCCTTTCAGTGCTGAACGAAAACCCATGATTTTGGACCCTGTTTTCATGCGAAAAGTCTAAAAGAAATGTTTCACGTTTGTTACACTCAAACAGTGTCTCCTCTCATATGCTGAACTGGTCGCATTGTGGATTTTGGTTAAAACATGATTTTGGACAATGTTCATGGAACTCAGCTTAAAACGTACTTGCAGACTTGAAAACCCTTGCCTATTGTAGAGCGCGCCTCTACTTCCACTGCTGAACGAAAACCCATGATTTTGGACCCTGTTTTCATGCGAAAAGGCTAAAAGAAATGTTTCACGTTTGTTACACTCAAACAGTGTCTCCTCTCATATGCTGAACTGGTCGCATTGTGGATTTTGGCCTAAAACATGATTTTGGACAATGTTCATGGAACTCAGCTTAAAACGTACTTGCAGACTTGAAAACCCTTGATAATAGTAGAGCGCGCCTGTCCTTTCACTGCTGAACGAAAACCCATGATTTTGGACCCTGTTTTCATGCGAAAAGGCTAAAAGAAATGTTTCACGTTTGTTACACTCAAACAGTGTCTCCTCTCATATGCTGAACTGGTCGCATTGTGGATTTTGGTTAAAACATGATTTTGGACAATGTTCATGGAACTCAGCTTAAAACGTACTTGCAGACTTGAAAACCCTTGCCTATTGTAGAGCGCGCCTGTCCTTTCAGTGCTGAACGAAAACCCATGATTTTGGACCCTGTTTTCATGCGAAAAGGCTAAAAGAAATGTTTCACGTTTGTTACACTCAAACAGTGTCTCCTCTCATATGCTGAACTGGTCGCATTGTGGATTTTGGCTAAAACATGATTTTGGACAATGTTCATGGAACTCAGCTTAAAACGTACTTGCAGACTTGAAAACCCTTGCCTATTGTAGAGCGCGCCTGTCCTTTCAGTGCTGAAGCGAAAACCCATGATTTTGGACCCTGTTTTCATGCGAAAAGGCTAAAAGAAATGTTTCACGTTTGTTACACTCAAACAGTGTCTCCTCTCATATGCTGAACTGGTCGCATTGTGGATTTTGGTTAAAACATGATTTTGGACAATGTTCATGGAACTCAGCTTAAAACGTACTTGCAGACTTGAAAACCCTTGCCTATTGTAGAGCGCGCCTGTCCTTTCAGTGCTGAACGAAAACCCATGATTTTGGACCCTGTTTTCATGCGAAAAGGCTAAAAGAAATGTTTCACGTTTGTTACACTCAAACAGTGTCTCCTCTCATATGCTGAACTGGTCGCATTGTGGATTTTGGTTAAAACATGATTTTGGACAATGTTCATGGAACTCAGCTTAAAACGTACTTGCAGACTTGAAAACCCTTGCCTATTGTAGAGCGCGCCTCTACTTCCACTGCTGAACGAAAACCCATGATTTTGGACCCTGTTTTCATGCGAAAAGGCTAAAAGAAATGTTTCACGTTTGTTACACTCAAACAGTGTCTCCTCTCATATGCTGAACTGGTCGCATTGTGGATTTTGGCTAAAACATGATTTTGGACAATGTTCATGGAACTCAGCTTAAAACGTACTTGCAGACTTGAAAACTCTTGATAATAGTAGAGCGCGCCTGTCCTTTCACTGCTGAACGAAAACCCATGATTTTGGACCCTGTTTTCATGCGAAAAGGGTAAAAGAAATGTTTCACGTTTGTTACACTCAAACAGTGTCTCCTCTCATATGCTGAACTGGTCGCATTGTGGATTTTGCCTAAAACATGATTTTGGACAATGTTCATGGAACTCAGCTTAAAACGTACTTGCAGACTTGAAAACCCTTGCCTATTGTAGAGCGCGCCTGTCCTTTCAGTGCTGAACGAAAACCCATGATTTTGGACCCTGTTTTCATGCGAAAAGGCTAAAAGAAATGTTTCACGTTTGTTACACTCAAACAGTGTCTCCTCTCATATGCTGAACTGGTCGCATTGTGGATTTTGGTTAAAACATGATTTTGGACAATGTTCATGGAACTCAGCTTAAAACGTACTTGCAGACTTGAAAACCCTTGCCTATGGTAGAGCGCGCCTCTCCTTCCACTGCTGAACGAAAACCCATGATTTTGGACCCTGTTTTCATGCGAAAAGGCTAAAAGAAATGTTTCACGTTTGTTACACTCAAACAGTGTCTCCTCTCATATGCTGAACTGGTCGCATTGTGGATTTTGGCTAAAACATGATTTTGGACAATGTTCATGGAACTCAGCTTAAAACGTACTTGCAGACTTGAAAACTCTTGATAATAGTAGAGCGCGCCTGTCCTTTCACTGCTGAACGAAAACCCATGATTTTGGACCCTGTTTTCATGCGAAAAGGCTAAAAGAAATGTTTCACGTTTGTTACACTCAAACAGTGTCTCCTCTCATATGCTGAACTGGTCGCATTGTGGATTTTGGTTAAAACATGATTTTGGACAATGTTCATGGAACTCAGCTTAAAACGTACTTGCAGACTTGAAAACCCTTGCCTATTGTAGAGCGCGCCTCTACTTCCACTGCTGAAGCGAAAACCCATGATTTTGGACCCTGTTTTCATGCGAAAAGGCTAAAAGAAATGTTTCACGTTTGTTACACTCAAACAGTGTCTCCTCTCATATGCTGAACTGGTCGCATTGTGGATTTTGGCTAAAACATGATTTTGGACAATGTTCATGGAACTCAGCTTAAAACGTACTTGCAGACTTGAAAACCCTTGCCTATTGTAGAGCGCGCCTGTCCTTTCACTGCTGAACGAAAACCCATGATTTTGGACCCTGTTTTCATGCGAAAAGGCTAAAAGAAATGTTTCACGTTTGTTACACTCAAACAGTGTCTCCTCTCATATGCTGAACTGGTCGCATTGTGGATTTTGGCTAAAACATGATTTTGGACAATGTTCATGGAACTCAGCTTAAAACGTACTTGCAGACTTGAAAACCCTTGCCTATTGTAGAGCGCGCCTGTCCTTTCCACTGCTGAAGCGAAAACCCATGATTTTGGACCCTGTTTTCATGCGAAAAGGCTAAAAGAAATGTTTCACGTTTGTTACACTCAAACAGTGTCTCCTCTCATATGCTGAACTGGTCGCATTGTGGATTTTGGCTAAAACATGATTTTGGACAATGTTCATGGAACTCAGCTTAAAACGTACTTGCAGACTTGAAAACCCTTGCCTATGGTAGAGCGCGCCTCTACTTCCACTGCTGAACGAAAACCCATGATTTTGGACCCTGTTTTCATGCGAAAAGGCTAAAAGAAATGTTTCACGTTTGTTACACTCAAACAGTGTCTCCTCTCATATGCTGAACTGGTCGCATTGTGGATTTTGGTTAAAACATGATTTTGGACAATGTTCATGGAACTCAGCTTAAAACGTACTTGCAGACTTGAAAACTCTTGATAATAGTAGAGCGCGCCTGTCCTTTCACTGCTGAACGAAAACCCATGATTTTGGACCCTGTTTTCATGCGAAAAGGCTAAAAGAAATGTTTCACGTTTGTTACACTCAAACAGTGTCTCCTCTCATATGCTGAACTGGTCGCATTGTGGATTTTGGTTAAAACATGATTTTGGACAATGTTCATGGAACTCAGCTTAAAACGTACTTGCAGACTTGAAAACCCTTGATAATAGTAGAGCGCGCCTGTCCTTTCACTGCTGAACGAAAACCCATGATTTTGGACCCTGTTTTCATGCGAAAAGGCTAAAAGAAATGTTTCACGTTTGTTACACTCAAACAGTGTCTCCTCTCATATGCTGAACTGGTCGCATTGTGGATTTTGGTTAAAACATGATTTTGGACAATGTTCATGGAACTCAGCTTAAAACGTACTTGCAGACTTGAAAACCCTTGCCTATTGTAGAGCGCGCCTGTCCTTTCACTGCTGAAGCGAAAACCCATGATTTTGGACCCTGTTTTCATGCGAAAAGGCTAAAAGAAATGTTTCACGTTTGTTACACTCAAACAGTGTCTCCTCTCATATGCTGAACTGGTCGCATTGTGGATTTTGGCTAAAACATGATTTTGGACAATGTTCATGGAACTCAGCTTAAAACGTACTTGCAGACTTGAAAACCCTTGCCTATTGTAGAGCGCGCCTCTCCTTTCAGTGCTGAACGAAAACCCATGATTTTGGACCCTGTTTTCATGCGAAAAGGCTAAAAGAAATGTTTCACGTTTGTTACACTCAAACAGTGTCTCCTCTCATATGCTGAACTGGTCGCATTGTGGATTTTGGTTAAAACATGATTTTGGACAATGTTCATGGAACTCAGCTTAAAACGTACTTGCAGACTTGAAAACCCTTGCCTATTGTAGAGCGCGCCTGTCCTTTCACTGCTGAACGAAAACCCATGATTTTGGACCCTGTTTTCATGCGAAAAGGCTAAAAGAAATGTTTCACGTTTGTTACACTCAAACAGTGTCTCCTCTCATATGCTGAACTGGTCGCATTGTGGATTTTGGTTAAAACATGATTTTGGACAATGTTCATGGAACTCAGCTTAAAACGTACTTGCAGACTTGAAAACCCTTGCCAATAGTAGAGCGCGCCTGTCCTTTCACTGCTGAACGAAAACCCATGATTTTGGACCCTGTTTTCATGCGAAAAGGCTAAAAGAAATGTTTCACGTTTGTTACACTCAAACAGTGTCTCCTCTCATATGCTGAACTGGTCGCATTGTGGATTTTGGCTAAAACATGATTTTGGACAATGTTCATGGAACTCAGCTTAAAACGTACTTGCAGACTTGAAAACCCTTGCCTATTGTAGAGCGCGCCTCTACTTCCACTGCTGAACGAAAACCCATGATTTTGGACCCTGTTTTCATGCGAAAAGGCTAAAAGAAATGTTTCACGTTTGTTACACTCAAACAGTGTCTCCTCTCATATGCTGAACTGGTCGCATTGTGGATTTTGGTTAAAACATGATTTTGGACAATGTTCATGGAACTCAGCTTAAAACGTACTTGCAGACTTGAAAACCCTTGATAATAGTAGAGCGCGCCTGTCCTTTCACTGCTGAACGAAAACCCATGATTTTGGACCCTGTTTTCATGCGAAAAGGCTAAAAGAAATGTTTCACGTTTGTTACACTCAAACAGTGTCTCCTCTCATATGCTGAACTGGTCGCATTGTGGATTTTGGTTAAAACATGATTTTGGACAATGTTCATGGAACTCAGCTTAAAACGTACTTGCAGACTTGAAAACCCTTGCCTATTGTAGAGCGCGCCTGTCCTTTCACTGCTGAACGAAAACCCATGATTTTGGACCCTGTTTTCATGCGAAAAGTCTAAAAGAAATGTTTCACGTTTGTTACACTCAAACAGTGTCTCCTCTCATATGCTGAACTGGTCGCATTGTGGATTTTGGCTAAAACATGATTTTGGACAATGTTCATGGAACTCAGCTTAAAACGTACTTGCAGACTTGAAAACCCTTGCCTATTGTAGAGCGCGCCTCTACTTCCACTGCTGAACGAAAACCCATGATTTTGGACCCTGTTTTCATGCGAAAAGGCTAAAAGAAATGTTTCACGTTTGTTACACTCAAACAGTGTCTCCTCTCATATGCTGAACTGGTCGCATTGTGGATTTTGGCTAAAACATGATTTTGGACAATGTTCATGGAACTCAGCTTAAAACGTACTTGCAGACTTGAAAACCCTTGCCTATTGTAGAGCGCGCCTGTCCTTTCACTGCTGAACGAAAACCCATGATTTTGGACCCTGTTTTCATGCGAAAAGGCTAAAAGAAATGTTTCACGTTTGTTACACTCAAACAGTGTCTCCTCTCATATGCTGAACTGGTCGCATTGTGGATTTTGGCTAAAACATGATTTTGGACAATGTTCATGGAACTCAGCTTAAAACGTACTTGCAGACTTGAAAACCCTTGCCTATTGTAGAGCGCGCCTGTCCTTTCAGTGCTGAACGAAAACCCATGATTTTGGACCCTGTTTTCATGCGAAAAGGCTAAAAGAAATGTTTCACGTTTGTTACACTCAAACAGTGTCTCCTCTCATATGCTGAACTGGTCGCATTGTGGATTTTGGCTAAAACATGATTTTGGACAATGTTCATGGAACTCAGCTTAAAACGTACTTGCAGACTTGAAAACCCTTGCCTATTGTAGAGCGCGCCTCTACTTCCACTGCTGAACGAAAACCCATGATTTTGGACCCTGTTTTCATGCAAAAAGGCTAAAAGAAATGTTTCACGTTTGTTACACTCAAACAGTGTCTCCTGTCATATGCTGAACTGGTCGCATTGTGGTTTTGGCCTAAAACATGATTTTGGACAATGTTCATGGAACTCAGCTTAAAACGTACTTGCAGACTTGAAAACTCTTGATAATAGTAGAGCGCGCCTGTCCTTTCACTGCTGAACGAAAACCCATGATTTTGGACCCTGTTTTCATGCGAAAAGGCTAAAAGAAATGTTTCACGTTTGTTACACTCAAACAGTGTCTCCTCTCATATGCTGAACTGGTCGCATTGTGGATTTTGGTTAAAACATGATTTTGGACAATGTTCATGGAACTCAGCTTAAAACGTACTTGCAGACTTGAAAACCCTTGCCTATTGTAGAGCGCGCCTCTACTTCCAGTGCTGAACGAAAACCCATGATTTTGGACCCTGTTTTCATGCGAAAAGGCTAAAAGAAATGTTTCACGTTTGTTACACTCAAACAGTGTCTCCTCTCATATGCTGAACTGGTCGCATTGTGGATTTGGCCTAAAACATGATTTTGGACAATGTTCATGGAACTCAGCTTAAAACGTACTTGCAGACTTGAAAACCCTTGCCTATTGTAGAGCGCGCCTGTCCTTTCACTGCTGAACGAAAACCCATGATTTTGGACCCTGTTTTCATGCGAAAAGGCTAAAAGAAATGTTTCACGTTTGTTACACTCAAACAGTGTCTCCTCTCATATGCTGAACTGGTCGCATTGTGGATTTTGGCTAAAACATGATTTTGGACAATGTTCATGGAACTCAGCTTAAAACGTACTTGCAGACTTGAAAACCCTTGATTATAGTAGAGCGCGCCTGTCCTTTCACTGCTGAACGAAAACCCATGATTTTGGACCCTGTTTTCATGCGAAAAGGCTAAAAGAAATGTTTCACGTTTGTTACACTCAAACAGTGTCTCCTCTCATATGCTGAACTGGTCGCATTGTGGATTTTGGCTAAAACATGATTTTGGACAATGTTCATGGAACTCAGCTTAAAACGTACTTGCAGACTTGAAAACCCTTGCCTATTGTAGAGCGCGCCTCTACTTCCACTGCTGAACGAAAACCCATGATTTTGGACCCTGTTTTCATGCGAAAAGGCTAAAAGAAATGTTTCACGTTTGTTACACTCAAACAGTGTCTCCTCTCATATGCTGAACTGGTCGCATTGTGGATTTTGGCTAAAACATGATTTTGGACAATGTTCATGGAACTCAGCTTAAAACGTACTTGCAGACTTGAAAACCCTTGCCTATTGTAGAGCGCGCCTCTACTTCCACTGCTGAACGAAAACCCATGATTTTGGACCCTGTTTTCATGCGAAAAGGCTAAAAGAAATGTTTCACGTTTGTTACACTCAAACAGTGTCTCCTCTCATATGCTGAACTGGTCGCATTGTGGATTTGGCCTAAAACATGATTTTGGACAATGTTCATGGAACTCAGCTTAAAACGTACTTGCAGACTTGAAAACCCTTGCCTATTGTAGAGCGCGCCTGTCCTTTCACTGCTGAACGAAAACCCATGATTTTGGACCCTGTTTTCATGCGAAAAGGCTAAAAGAAATGTTTCACGTTTGTTACACTCAAACAGTGTCTCCTCTCATATGCTGAACTGGTCGCATTGTGGATTTTGGCTAAAACATGATTTTGGACAATGTTCATGGAACTCAGCTTAAAAACGTACTTGCAGACTTGAAAACCCTTGCCTATTGTAGAGCGCGCCTCTACTTCCACTGCTGAAGCGAAAACCCATGATTTTGGACCCTGTTTTCATGCGAAAAGGCTAAAAGAAATGTTTCACGTTTGTTACACTCAAACAGTGTCTCCTCTCATATGCTGAACTGGTCGCATTGTGGATTTTGCCTAAAACATGATTTTGGACAATGTTCATGGAACTCAGCTTAAAACGTACTTGCAGACTTGAAAACCCTTGCCTATTGTAGAGCGCGCCTCTCCTTTCACTGCTGAAGCGAAAACCCATGATTTTGGACCCTGTTTTCATGCGAAAAGGCTAAAAGAAATGTTTCACGTTTGTTACACTCAAACAGTGTCTCCTCTCATATGCTGAACTGGTCGCATTGTGGATTTTGGTTAAAACATGATTTTGGACAATGTTCATGGAACTCAGCTTAAAACGTACTTGCAGACTTGAAAACTCTTGATAATAGTAGAGCGCGCCTGTCCTTTCACTGCTGAACGAAAACCCATGATTTTGGACCCTGTTTTCATGCGAAAAGGGTAAAAGAAATGTTTCACGTTTGTTACACTTAAACAGTGTCTCCTCTCATATGCTGAACTGGTCGCATTGTGGATTTTGGTTAAAACATGATTTTGGACAATGTTCATGGAACTCAGCTTAAAACGTACTTGCAGACTTGAAAACCCTTGCCTATGGTAGAGCGCGCCTCTACTTCCACTGCTGAACGAAAACCCATGATTTTGGACCCTGTTTTCATGCGAAAAGGCTAAAAGAAATGTTTCACGTTTGTTACACTCAAACAGTGTCTCCTCTCATATGCTGAACTGGTCGCATTGTGGATTTTGGCTAAAACATGATTTTGGACAATGTTCATGGAACTCAGCTTAAAACGTACTTGCAGACTTGAAAACCCTTGCCTATTGTAGAGCGCGCCTGTCCTTTCAGTGCTGAACGAAAACCCATGATTTTGGACCCTGTTTTCATGCGAAAAGGCTAAAAGAAATGTTTCACGTTTGTTACACTCAAACAGTGTCTCCTCTCATATGCTGAACTGGTCGCATTGTGGATTTTGGCTAAAACATGATTTTGGACAATGTTCATGGAACTCAGCTTAAAACGTACTTGCAGACTTGAAAACCCTTGATAATAGTAGAGCGCGCCTGTCCTTTCACTGCTGAACGAAAACCCATGATTTTGGACCCTGTTTTCATGCGAAAAGGCTAAAAGAAATGTTTCACGTTTGTTACACTCAAACAGTGTCTCCTCTCATATGCTGAACTGGTCGCATTGTGGATTTTGGTTAAAACATGATTTTGGACAATGTTCATGGAACTCAGCTTAAAACGTACTTGCAGACTTGAAAACCCTTGCCTATTGTAGAGCGCGCCTCTACTTCCACTGCTGAAGCGAAAACCCATGATTTTGGACCCTGTTTTCATGCGAAAAGGCTAAAAGAAATGTTTCACGTTTGTTACACTCAAACAGTGTCTCCTCTCATATGCTGAACTGGTCGCATTGTGGATTTTGGCTAAAACATGATTTTGGACAATGTTCATGGAACTCAGCTTAAAACGTACTTGCAGACTTGAAAACCCTTGCCTATTGTAGAGCGCGCCTGTCCTTTCACTGCTGAACGAAAACCCATGATTTTGGACCCTGTTTTCATGCGAAAAGGCTAAAAGAAATGTTTCACGTTTGTTACACTCAAACAGTGTCTCCTCTCATATGCTGAACTGGTCGCATTGTGGATTTTGGCTAAAACATGATTTTGGACAATGTTCATGGAACTCAGCTTAAAACGTACTTGCAGACTTGAAAACTCTTGATAATAGTAGAGCGCGCCTGTCCTTTCACTGCTGAACGAAAACCCATGATTTTGGACCCTGTTTTCATGCGAAAAGGCTAAAAGAAATGTTTCACGTTTGTTACACTCAAACAGTGTCTCCTCTCATATGCTGAACTGGTCGCATTGTGGATTTTGGCTAAAACATGATTTTGGACAATGTTCATGGAACTCAGCTTAAAACGTACTTGCAGACTTGAAAACCCTTGCCTATTGTAGAGCGCGCCTCTACTTCCACTGCTGAACGAAAACCCATGATTTTGGACCCTGTTTTCATGCGAAAAGGCTAAAAGAAATGTTTCACGTTTGTTACACTCAAACAGTGTCTCCTCTCATATGCTGAACTGGTCGCATTGTGGATTTTGGCCTAAAACATGATTTTGGACAATGTTCATGGAACTCAGCTTAAAACGTACTTGCAGACTTGAAAACCCTTGCCTATTGTAGAGCGCGCCTGTCCTTTCAGTGCTGAACGAAAACCCATGATTTTGGACCCTGTTTTCATGCGAAAAGGCTAAAAGAAATGTTTCACGTTTGTTACACTCAAACAGTGTCTCCTCTCATATGCTGAACTGGTCGCATTGTGGATTTTGGCTAAAACATGATTTTGGACAATGTTCATGGAACTCAGCTTAAAAACGTACTTGCAGACTTGAAAACCCTTGCCTATTGTAGAGCGCGCCTCTACTTCCACTGCTGAAGCGAAAACCCATGATTTTGGACCCTGTTTTCATGCGAAAAGGCTAAAAGAAATGTTTCACGTTTGTTACACTCAAACAGTGTCTCCTCTCATATGCTGAACTGGTCGCATTGTGGATTTTGGCTAAAACATGATTTTGGACAATGTTCATGGAACTCAGCTTAAAACGTACTTGCAGACTTGAAAACCCTTGCCTATTGTAGAGCGCGCCTCTACTTCCACTGCTGAACGAAAACCCATGATTTTGGACCCTGTTTTCATGCGAAAAGGCTAAAAGAAATGTTTCACGTTTGTTACACTCAAACAGTGTCTCCTCTCATATGCTGAACTGGTCGCATTGTGGATTTGGCCTAAAACATGATTTTGGACAATGTTCATGGAACTCAGCTTAAAACGTACTTGCAGACTTGAAAACCCTTGCCTATTGTAGAGCGCGCCTGTCCTTTCACTGCTGAACGAAAACCCATGATTTTGGACCCTGTTTTCATGCGAAAAGGCTAAAAGAAATGTTTCACGTTTGTTACACTCAAACAGTGTCTCCTCTCATATGCTGAACTGGTCGCATTGTGGATTTTGGCTAAAACATGATTTTGGACAATGTTCATGGAACTCAGCTTAAAACGTACTTGCAGACTTGAAAACCCTTGCCTATTGTAGAGCGCGCCTCTCCTTTCACTGCTGAACGAAAACCCATGATTTTGGACCCTGTTTTCATGCGAAAAGGCTAAAAGAAATGTTTCACGTTTGTTACACTCAAACAGTGTCTCCTCTCATATGCTGAACTGGTCGCATTGTGGATTTTGGCTAAAACATGATTTTGGACAATGTTCATGGAACTCAGCTTAAAACGTACTTGCAGACTTGAAAACCCTTGCCTATTGTAGAGCGCGCCTCTCCTTCCACTGCTGAAGCGAAAACCCATGATTTTGGACCCTGTTTTCATGCGAAAAGGCTAAAAGAAATGTTTCACGTTTGTTACACTCAAACAGTGTCTCCTCTCATATGCTGAACTGGTCGCATTGTGGATTTTGGTTAAAACATGATTTTGGACAATGTTCATGGAACTCAGCTTAAAACGTACTTGCAGACTTGAAAACCCTTGCCTATTGTAGAGCGCGCCTCTCCTTCCACTGCTGAACGAAAACCCATGATTTTGGACCCTGTTTTCATGCGAAAAGGCTAAAAGAAATGTTTCACGTTTGTTACACTCAAACAGTGTCTCCTCTCATATGCTGAACTGGTCGCATTGTGGATTTGGCCTAAAACATGATTTTGGACAATGTTCATGGAACTCAGCTTAAAACGTACTTGCAGACTTGAAAACCCTTGCCTATTGTAGAGCGCGCCTCTCCTTTCAGTGCTGAACGAAAACCCATGATTTTGGACCCTGTTTTCATGCGAAAAGGCTAAAAGAAATGTTTCACGTTTGTTACACTCAAACAGTGTCTCCTCTCATATGCTGAACTGGTCGCATTGTGGATTTTGGCTAAAACATGATTTTGGACAATGTTCATGGAACTCAGCTTAAAACGTACTTGCAGACTTGAAAACCCTTGCCTATTGTAGAGCGCGCCTCTACTTCCACTGCTGAACGAAAACCCATGATTTTGGACCCTGTTTTCATGCGAAAAGGCTAAAAGAAATGTTTCACGTTTGTTACACTCAAACAGTGTCTCCTCTCATATGCTGAACTGGTCGCATTGTGGATTTGGCCTAAAACATGATTTTGGACAATGTTCATGGAACTCAGCTTAAAACGTACTTGCAGACTTGAAAACCCTTGCCTATTGTAGAGCGCGCCTGTCCTTCCACTGCTGAACGAAAACCCATGATTTTGGACCCTGTTTTCATGCGAAAAGGCTAAAAGAAATGTTTCACGTTTGTTACACTCAAACAGTGTCTCCTCTCATATGCTGAACTGGTCGCATTGTGGATTTTGGCTAAAACATGATTTTGGACAATGTTCATGGAACTCAGCTTAAAACGTACTTGCAGACTTGAAAACCCTTGCCTATTGTAGAGCGCGCCTGTCCTTTCACTGCTGAACGAAAACCCATGATTTTGGACCCTGTTTTCATGCGAAAAGGCTAAAAGAAATGTTTCACGTTTGTTACACTCAAACAGTGTCTCCTCTCATATGCTGAACTGGTCGCATTGTGGATTTTGGCTAAAACATGATTTTGGACAATGTTCATGGAACTCAGCTTAAAACGTACTTGCAGACTTGAAAACCCTTGCCTATTGTAGAGCGCGCCTCTACTTCCACTGCTGAACGAAAACCCATGATTTTGGACCCTGTTTTCATGCGAAAAGGCTAAAAGAAATGTTTCACGTTTGTTACACTCAAACAGTGTCTCCTCTCATATGCTGAACTGGTCGCATTGTGGATTTTGGCTAAAACATGATTTTGGACAATGTTCATGGAACTCAGCTTAAAACGTACTTGCAGACTTGAAAACCCTTGCCTATTGTAGAGCGCGCCTCTACTTCCAGTGCTGAACGAAAACCCATGATTTTGGACCCTGTTTTCATGCGAAAAGGCTAAAAGAAATGTTTCACGTTTGTTACACTCAAACAGTGTCTCCTCTCATATGCTGAACTGGTCGCATTGTGGATTTGGCCTAAAACATGATTTTGGACAATGTTCATGGAACTCAGCTTAAAACGTACTTGCAGACTTGAAAACCCTTGCCTATTGTAGAGCGCGCCTCTCCTTCCACTGCTGAAGCGAAAACCCATGATTTTGGACCCTGTTTTCATGCGAAAAGGCTAAAAGAAATGTTTCACGTTTGTTACACTCAAACAGTGTCTCCTCTCATATGCTGAACTGGTCGCATTGTGGATTTTGGCCTAAAACATGATTTTGGACAATGTTCATGGAACTCAGCTTAAAACGTACTTGCAGACTTGAAAACTCTTGATAATAGTAGAGCGCGCCTGTCCTTTCACTGCTGAACGAAAACCCATGATTTTGGACCCTGTTTTCATGCGAAAAGGCTAAAAGAAATGTTTCACGTTTGTTACACTCAAACAGTGTCTCCTCTCATATGCTGAACTGGTCGCATTGTGGATTTTGGCTAAAACATGATTTTGGACAATGTTCATGGAACTCAGCTTAAAACGTACTTGCAGACTTGAAAACCCTTGCCTATTGTAGAGCGCGCCTGTCCTTTCACTGCTGAACGAAAACCCATGATTTTGGACCCTGTTTTCATGCGAAAAGGCTAAAAGAAATGTTTCACGTTTGTTACACTCAAACAGTGTCTCCTCTCATATGCTGAACTGGTCGCATTGTGGATTTTGGCTAAAACATGATTTTGGACAATGTTCATGGAACTCAGCTTAAAACGTACTTGCAGACTTGAAAACCCTTGATAATAGTAGAGCGCGCCTGTCCTTTCACTGCTGAACGAAAACCCATGATTTTGGACCCTGTTTTCATGCGAAAAGGCTAAAAGAAATGTTTCACGTTTGTTACACTCAAACAGTGTCTCCTCTCATATGCTGAACTGGTCGCATTGTGGATTTTGGTTAAAACATGATTTTGGACAATGTTCATGGAACTCAGCTTAAAACGTACTTGCAGACTTGAAAACCCTTGATAATAGTAGAGCGCGCCTGTCCTTTCACTGCTGAACGAAAACCCATGATTTTGGACCCTGTTTTCATGCGAAAAGGCTAAAAGAAATGTTTCACGTTTGTTACACTCAAACAGTGTCTCCTCTCATATGCTGAACTGGTCGCATTGTGGATTTTGGTTAAAACATGATTTTGGACAATGTTCATGGAACTCAGCTTAAAACGTACTTGCAGACTTGAAAACCCTTGCCTATTGTAGAGCGCGCCTCCTCCTTCCAGTGCTGAACGAAAACCCATGATTTTGGACCCTGTTTTCATGCGAAAAGGCTAAAAGAAATGTTTCACGTTTGTTACACTCAAACAGTGTCTCCTCTCATATGCTGAACTGGTCGCATTGTGGATTTTGGCCTAAAACATGATTTTGGACAATGTTCATGGAACTCAGCTTAAAACGTACTTGCAGACTTGAAAACCCTTGCCTATTGTAGAGCGCGCCTCTCCTTTCACTGCTGAACGAAAACCCATGATTTTGGACCCTGTTTTCATGCGAAAAGGCTAAAAGAAATGTTTCACGTTTGTTACACTCAAACAGTGTCTCCTCTCATATGCTGAACTGGTCGCATTGTGGATTTTGGCTAAAACATGATTTTGGACAATGTTCATGGAACTCAGCTTAAAACGTACTTGCAGACTTGAAAACCCTTGCCTATTGTAGAGCGCGCCTGTCCTTTCAGTGCTGAACGAAAACCCATGATTTTGGACCCTGTTTTCATGCGAAAAGTCTAAAAGAAATGTTTCACGTTTGTTACACTCAAACAGTGTCTCCTCTCATATGCTGAACTGGTCGCATTGTGGATTTTGGCTAAAACATGATTTTGGACAATGTTCATGGAACTCAGCTTAAAACGTACTTGCAGACTTGAAAACCCTTGCCTATTGTAGAGCGCGCCTCTCCTTCCAGTGCTGAACGAAAACCCATGATTTTGGACCCTGTTTTCATGCGAAAAGGCTAAAAGAAATGTTTCACGTTTGTTACACTCAAACAGTGTCTCCTCTCATATGCTGAACTGGTCGCATTGTGGATTTGGCCTAAAACATGATTTTGGACAATGTTCATGGAACTCAGCTTAAAACGTACTTGCAGACTTGAAAACCCTTGCCTATTGTAGAGCGCGCCTCTCCTTTCACTGCTGAACGAAAACCCATGATTTTGGACCCTGTTTTCATGCGAAAAGGCTAAAAGAAATGTTTCACGTTTGTTACACTCAAACAGTGTCTCCTCTCATATGCTGAACTGGTCGCATTGTGGATTTTGGCTAAAACATGATTTTGGACAATGTTCATGGAACTCAGCTTAAAACGTACTTGCAGACTTGAAAACCCTTGCCTATTGTAGAGCGCGCCTCCTCCTTCCAGTGCTGAAGCGAAAACCCATGATTTTGGACCCTGTTTTCATGCGAAAAGGCTAAAAGAAATGTTTCACGTTTGTTACACTCAAACAGTGTCTCCTCTCATATGCTGAACTGGTCGCATTGTGGATTTTGGCTAAAACATGATTTTGGACAATGTTCATGGAACTCAGCTTAAAACGTACTTGCAGACTTGAAAACCCTTGCCTATTGTAGAGCGCGCCTCTCCTTCCAGTGCTGAACGAAAACCCATGATTTTGGACCCTGTTTTCATGCGAAAAGGCTAAAAGAAATGTTTCACGTTTGTTACACTCAAACAGTGTCTCCTCTCATATGCTGAACTGGTCGCATTGTGGATTTGGGCTAAAACATGATTTTGGACAATGTTCATGGAACTCAGCTTAAAACGTACTTGCAGACTTGAAAACCCTTGCCTATTGTAGAGCGCGCCTGTCCTTTCACTGCTGAACGAAAACCCATGATTTTGGACCCTGTTTTCATGCGAAAAGGCTAAAAGAAATGTTTCACGTTTGTTACACTCAAACAGTGTCTCCTCTCATATGCTGAACTGGTCGCATTGTGGATTTTGGTTAAAACATGATTTTGGACAATGTTCATGGAACTCAGCTTAAAACGTACTTGCAGACTTGAAAACCCTTGCCTATTGTAGAGCGCGCCTGTCCTTTCAGTGCTGAACGAAAACCCATGATTTTGGACCCTGTTTTCATGCGAAAAGGCTAAAAGAAATGTTTCACGTTTGTTACACTCAAACAGTGTCTCCTCTCATATGCTGAACTGGTCGCATTGTGGATTTTGGCCTAAAACATGATTTTGGACAATGTTCATGGAACTCAGCTTAAAACGTACTTGCAGACTTGAAAACCCTTGCCTATTGTAGAGCGCGCCTGTCCTTTCACTGCTGAAGGAAAACCCATGATTTTGGACCCTGTTTTCATGCGAAAAGGCTAAAAGAAATGTTTCACGTTTGTTACACTCAAACAGTGTCTCCTCTCATATGCTGAACTGGTCGCATTGTGGATTTTGGCTAAAACATGATTTTGGACAATGTTCATGGAACTCAGCTTAAAACGTACTTGCAGACTTGAAAACCCTTGCCTATTGTAGAGCGCGCCTGTCCTTTCACTGCTGAACGAAAACCCATGATTTTGGACCCTGTTTTCATGCGAAAAGGCTAAAAGAAATGTTTCACGTTTGTTACACTCAAACAGTGTCTCCTCTCATATGCTGAACTGGTCGCATTGTGGATTTTGGGCTAAAACATGATTTTGGACAATGTTCATGGAACTCAGCTTAAAACGTACTTGCAGACTTGAAAACCCTTGCCTATTGTAGAGCGCGCCTCTACTTCCACTGCTGAACGAAAACCCATGATTTTGGACCCTGTTTTCATGCGAAAAGGCTAAAAGAAATGTTTCACGTTTGTTACACTCAAACAGTGTCTCCTCTCATATGCTGAACTGGTCGCATTGTGGATTTTGGTCTAAAACATGATTTTGGACAATGTTCATGGAACTCAGCTTAAAACGTACTTGCAGACTTGAAAACCCTTGCCTATTGTAGAGCGCGCCTCTACTTCCACTGCTGAACGAAAACCCATGATTTTGGACCCTGTTTTCATGCGAAAAGGCTAAAAGAAATGTTTCACGTTTGTTACACTCAAACAGTGTCTCCTCTCATATGCTGAACTGGTCGCATTGTGGATTTGGCCTAAAACATGATTTTGGACAATGTTCATGGAACTCAGCTTAAAACGTACTTGCAGACTTGAAAACCCTTGCCTATTGTAGAGCGCGCCTCTCCTTCCACTGCTGAACGAAAACCCATGATTTTGGACCCTGTTTTCATGCGAAAAGGCTAAAAGAAATGTTTCACGTTTGTTACACTCAAACAGTGTCTCCTGTCATATGCTGAACTGGTCGCATTGTGGATTTTGGCTAAAACATGATTTTGGACAATGTTCATGGAACTCAGCTTAAAACGTACTTGCAGACTTGAAAACCCTTGCCTATTGTAGAGCGCGCCTGCCCTTTCACTGCTGAACGAAAACCCATGATTTTGGACCCAGTTTTCATGCGAAAAGGCTAAAAGAAATGTTTCACGTTTGTTACACTCAAACAGTGTCTCCTCTCATATGCTGAACTGGTCGCATTGTGGATTTTGGCTAAAACATGATTTTGGACAATGTTCATGGAACTCAGCTTAAAACGTACTTGCAGACTTGAAAACCCTTGCCTATTGTAGAGCGCGCCTGTCCTTTCACTGCTGAACGAAAACCCATGATTTTGGACCCTGTTTTCATGCGAAAAGGCTAAAAGAAATGTTTCACGTTTGTTACACTCAAACAGTGTCTCCTCTCATATGCTGAACTGGTCGCATTGTGGATTTTGGCCTAAAACATGATTTTGGACAATGTTCATGGAACTCAGCTTAAAACGTACTTGCAGACTTGAAAACCCTTGCCTATTGTAGAGCGCGCCTGTCCTTTCACTGCTGAACGAAAACCCATGATTTTGGACCCTGTTTTCATGCGAAAAGGCTAAAAGAAATGTTTCACGTTTGTTACACTCAAACAGTGTCTCCTGTCATATGCTGAACTGGTCGCATTGTGGATTTTGGCTAAAACATGATTTTGGACAATGTTCATGGAACTCAGCTTAAAACGTACTTGCAGACTTGAAAACCCTTGCCTATTGTAGAGCGCGCCTCTCCTTTCACTGCTGAACGAAAACCCATGATTTTGGACCCTGTTTTCATGCGAAAAGGCTAAAAGAAATGTTTCACGTTTGTTACACTCAAACAGTGTCTCCTCTCATATGCTGAACTGGTCGCATTGTGGATTTTGGTTAAAACATGATTTTGGACAATGTTCATGGAACTCAGCTTAAAACGTACTTGCAGACTTGAAAACCCCTTGCCTATTGTAGAGCGCGCCTCTCCTTCCACTGCTGAACGAAAACCCATGATTTTGGACCCTGTTTTCATGCGAAAAGGCTAAAAGAAATGTTTCACGTTTGTTACACTCAAACAGTGTCTCCTGTCATATGCTGAACTGGTCGCATTGTGGATTTTGGCTAAAACATGATTTTGGACAATGTTCATGGAACTCAGCTTAAAACGTACTTGCAGACTTGAAAACCCTTGCCTATTGTAGAGCGCGCCTGTCCTTTCACTGCTGAACGAAAACCCATGATTTTGGACCCTGTTTTCATGCGAAAAGGCTAAAAGAAATGTTTCACGTTTGTTACACTCAAACAGTGTCTCCTGTCATATGCTGAACTGGTCGCATTGTGGATTTTGGTTAAAACATGATTTTGGACAATGTTCATGGAACTCAGCTTAAAACGTACTTGCAGACTTGAAAACCCTTGCCTATTGTAGAGCGCGCCTGTCCTTTCAGTGCTGAACGAAAACCCATGATTTTGGACCCTGTTTTCATGCGAAAAGTCTAAAAGAAATGTTTCACGTTTGTTACACTCAAACAGTGTCTCCTCTCATATGCTGAACTGGTCGCATTGTGGATTTTGGTTAAAACATGATTTTGGACAATGTTCATGGAACTCAGCTTAAAACGTACTTGCAGACTTGAAAACCCTTGCCTATTGTAGAGCGCGCCTCCTACTTCCACTGCTGAACGAAAACCCATGATTTTGGACCCTGTTTTCATGCGAAAAGGCTAAAAGAAATGTTTCACGTTTGTTACACTCAAACAGTGTCTCCTCTCATATGCTGAACTGGTCGCATTGTGGATTTGGCCTAAAACATGATTTTGGACAATGTTCATGGAACTCAGCTTAAAACGTACTTGCAGACTTGAAAACCCTTGCCTATTGTAGAGCGCGCCTGTCCTTTCACTGCTGAACGAAAACCCATGATTTTGGACCCTGTTTTCATGCGAAAAGGCTAAAAGAAATGTTTCACGTTTGTTACACTCAAACAGTGTCTCCTCTCATATGCTGAACTGGTCGCATTGTGGATTTTGGCCTAAAACATGATTTTGGACAATGTTCATGGAACTCAGCTTAAAACGTACTTGCAGACTTGAAAACCCTTGCCTATTGTAGAGCGCGCCTCTACTT
>NW_025536010.1:0-63375 GCF_020615455.1 Coregonus clupeaformis | reverse complement strand
AGGCCCAATATGGAGTAGAGCTACATGAGGGGTTGAATAAGGCTCAATAGTAAGGTACAGAAAGACCCTGAAGTTTGCTTTTTAAAGTCTGTGTTGTGCTTTTTCATCTGCCATGGCAACGCCTTGCATCACAATGATGATGTCATGAAGGATATTGTTCACGAAATGATAAGAACAGCCAAAATCGATTCATTTGAACTTGGTCGCTTTTCCAGTAGCCAACTTTTTTACTAGTAATTCAGATAGGCCTATTGCCTAAACATATCTGGATCAGGATTCTCACTTGATTAATTGTAAGTAGCTGGGAAGAAAACGTGTGCACATTGTAAAGAGATGCATTATTATTTGGTTAGCAACACCCACTTACTACAACGTTGTGTATTTTCCAGAGTTATTGTTAGCTAAGAGGAAGACATGGAGGGTTCAACGCTGACACAGAGGAGGGGTGAGTGTCGGTTGGAGGAAAGGGCGATCTAGACAGACTACGTGATGGAGCTGGGAGCCAGGTTGGCTCTGGTTTTGCAGATCCAGAAGGATCAGGAGAAGAAGATGAAGAGGATTTGGTTCAAGTCGAGGAAAATGCCAAGACTGATTGAGGAGGTAACAAGACCAACTTTGACAAAGTCGACAAGAGTTCTGTTTAACAATATTAATTAAAGCAAATATAAGTTATTGTAAGGGCAAAATGTTCCATATGCCATGGAATGTAAGCTAACAATGTTTTGTCCTTATTTCTTTTTGTATTAGGCTACACCATGGCAATGCTTATAACTGTTCTTATCTAAATGTGTTGTATCGTGTCTGTCTGTTTCAGTGAATTTATGTCCTCAGTTCTTATGGTTGTCTGGTCATAAAAAATAAACAACCGTTCTATCATAGACGCTCATATCAGGATTATGTGGTTGTCTCACCTAGCTACCTTAAGTTGAATGCACTAACTAACTATAAGTCGTTCTGGATAAAAGCGTCTGATAAATGGCTAAAATGTCAAATGTTATGCTGGGTGTGGGGCATGTATTTTTACACTTAGCTGGCCCATTGGCTAGGGGACCAAGGGTTGGGACAGACTGGTGCAGAGCATCTTAGAGGACACTATATATATATATATATGTGATGTATAAGTAAGTAGTGCTGACTCATACAGTATGTATGTATGTACTGAATGTGATCACTTTCATCATGTCTGTTTCTTTTCTCACGCAGAATGTGTGAGATGTGAGCAACTGTCCTCTCACTGAGTTCATGGCTCCCTGTATTGACTCCCTCCCACCACTGGCTTTCACCAATCAGAGGCCTATACCTACCATGTTGCATCCCCCCTCTCCATTTGCCATACACGCTCCAGGATGCACAGCGGTTCATTGTATTTTCATACTTTGTCCCTGAAACCTGCCAGTCTGCTGAATGCCCAGTTGCCACAGAGGCCACTGCAGATGTATCTACAGGTATACGAGAGGACCTATGGACAGATATACATCTTTCCTCAATGCTGCATCGATACCTGCCACACTTCTTTGACGAAGACTCCATGCAGCCACATCAGGCAGTAGAGGGCACCACTGAGGTCTCAGTTGCTCCAGTGGCAATATCTAATGTTGAGGAAGAGGACAGATTCTATCATTACTCCCTCCCACCCCTGGTTCAGCGGTTCATTGGCAATTCATTCAATTTCCTCGAAACCTCTAAGCCTGCTGTTTCAGCCACAGAGTGCCCAGTTGCCACAGAGACCACTGCTACCACAGCCACTGTCAAGGGAGAGAATCGATGGGCAGCTAGAAGTCTTCCTTCAGTGCTGCCTACATGCCTGCCAACAGTCTTTGACGATGACTTCATGCCATCAGAGCAGACAGTAGAGGATACCTATGAGGTCTCAGTTGCTACAGAGACCACTGCAGGCACAGCTACTGTTGATTTTGGAGTGTACAGATCAGCAGCTAAATGCCCGGTCCCAATGCTGCCTCCAAGTCTGCCACTTGTCTTTGAAGTTGACTACAAACTGCCAGGGAGGCAGTAGAGGACACCACCAAGTGTCCAGTTATCAGTGAAACAAACAATGATGTGTCCACTCACCTCAAAGAGGACATGGCAGCTGATCAAAGCCCTCCTGACCCTGCAGCACTGCCTCCAAGCTCGCCATGTATCCGAGACTCTGACCACAAACTGACAGAGGAGACAAAAGAGGATGCCACCGAGTCCTCCGTTACCACAGCGATCACTGCAGGCACATCCATTGTCCAGGGAGAGAACCTGTTGGGTGATAAAAGCCCGGCTCCAATGCTGCCTTCAAAGTTGCCACACATTCTAGACAATGGCCACAAGCAGCCAGAGGAGGCAGTAGAGGACACCACCAAGAGTCAAGTGTCCAGGGAAGCGGCCGTTTCCGTCTCCACTGTCCACACTCTGCCAGGGGAGGCAGTAGAGGACACCAACAAGTGTCCAGTTGCCAGGGAAGCAGCCGTTTCTGTGTCCACTGTCCACACGGAGGAGTGTTTGGCTGAAAAAGTCCTCCTGCACCTGCAACACTGCCTCTAATCCTGACCTGCACCCACAACAATGACCACAAACCGCTATGGAAGACAGTTGAGTGCACTACAAAGTGCTCAGTCGACACAGAGGCAACTGTTGCTATTTACACCTGGGATGATAAAAGTCCTCCAGGTCTGCAATGCATTCACAACAACAATGACCACAAGCAGCCAGAGGAGACAGTTGAGGACACCACATAGTGCTCAGTTAACACAGAGGCAAGTGCAGTTGCATCCACTGTCAAGAGAGAGGAACTGATGAGTGATAAAAGCCCTGTCCTAGCACTTCCTCCAAGCCTGGCATGCATCCATGACAAGGACCACAAGCAGCCAGAGCAGAAAGGGAAGGGCACTAGTGAAGAAGTGGATCGCTGCCCTCATGCTCACCAGCTGGTCCCAGATGCTAACTTAACTCTGGCAACCCCTCTGCTCTGCATGGCCACTAAGACGCCTGTTAGAGTGAGAGCCTCCATATGCAGGTCAGAGGATGAGGAACCCAGGCCCTGGACGCTGAAAAAGGCAAAGGTAGGTGTCCTATTTTACACTTCTACTCTACAGGGTTGGGGGTCTGTTCCATTTCAATTCAAAGCATTGAATTAAGTACTTCCTGAATTGACTGGAATTGAAATTGAATTGACCCCAACCCTGCTAATCTATGCTCATAGTATAAAACATCACCCCTTACTAGGGTTAACATTTGTATTACGTTTGGTGTGGACCCAGGAAGAACATCTATGGCTATTACAAAATCGGTTTGGGATACAAATAAACAAGTTACCTCAATTACTGTCCTCTAAATTGTGTGCCCCATGAGGCCATCAATGTATGTTGATCACTCAAATGTGTATTGAATGTGCCACATTGGAACAATATTACATCTAGAGTCAATGTCTTCCTGTTAGGATTATTGGACAGGCATTGACATTGAGAGTGAAGAGAGGAGCGTCAAGGAGGAGGTGAGCCCGAGGGAGGGTTTGAAGAGTGAGGCGGACCGTGCCCATTCCAAGAGCTCCAATGGGACGGTTTCATCAGAGAGAGCAGAGACCATCCTGGGAAGAGTGGGCTTTCTGGCCATGAACCTCAAGCAGAAAGTCACATTTTTAAAGATGGAGGAAAAAGAGAAAAATAAGGAACTGAATAAGAAGTTGAAAGATGACGAGAAAGAGAGAAAGGTCTCTTGCCTCGAGGTTGTCGGGAGAGGTTGTGTTTTCTCTAGCAGGAGATAAGCTGGCTTCTTATATGTTGTTGAGTAAAGCTTAAACCATGTATTTAGATTGTATGTAGGTATTGTAGTCAGGTATTATAGGTAGTTTACTTAGGTAGTTATTGTAGGTTATTGTAGGTAATTATTGTAGGTAAGTATTCTATTCGGTGGACCCCGGCGAAGCACGAGTGCTAGCTAACCCACCACTTGGACCAACAAAGCTAGCTAGCTAGTGGGTAGCTACTGGTAACTTTTAGCAACTGTGGTTAGTTGTTTCCAATGTTATTTCACGCTTAAGAGTACCTGTAATTGAGCCAGCTAGCTACCGACCATTCAGCTGTTCTTCTAACCTCATTATCCGAGGCATTAACGTTAGATGGTTGGTGGCTGCTGTACTTAATTACAGCTACTGATTGCAGCCTGCCACCCAGTTAGCTGGCAAAATATGATTAGACAAATAATAATATTTATTTGAATGATACAGTAAGTTACTAAATTGAAATTAAAATGAAATGTTTTTGTAATTATAACATTTTACGAAATGTAAAAAGAAAACTTTAAAAAATAATAATAATAACAAAAGCAAGGTAAAAAGAAAAGGAAACCGATCCAGATTCCTATTACCAGTGTAAAAACAAAGGGGGGAGGTGTCAATGTAAATAGTCCGGGTGGCCATTTGATTAATTGTTCAGCAGTCTTATGAATTGGGGATAGAAGCTGTTAAGGGGCCTTTTGGACCTAGACTTGGCACTCTGGTACCGCTTGCTGTGCGGTAGCAGAGAGAACAGTCTATGACTTGGGTGACTGGAGTCTTTGTCAATTTTTTGGGCCTCCCTCTTACACCTCCAAGTATATAGGTCCTGGATGGCAGGAAGCTTGGCTCCAGTGATGTACTGGGCCGTACGCACTACCCTCTGTAGCGCCTTACGGTCGGATGCCGAGCAGTTGCCATACCAGGCGGTGATGCAACTGGTCAGGAAGCTCTCGATGGTGCAGCTGTAGAACTTTTTGAGGATCTTGGGACCAATGCCAAATCTTTTCAGTCTCCTGAGGTGGAAAAGGCGTTGTCGTGCCCTCTTCACGACTGTCTTGGTGTGTTTGAACCATGATAGTTTGTTGGTGATGTGGACACCAAGGAACTTGAAACTCTCGACCTGCTCCACTACAGCCCTGTCGATGTGAATGGGGCGTGTTCCCTGTCCCTGAAAATCCTCTCCGGAGCATGATGCTGCCACCACCATGCTTCACCGTAGGGATGGTGCCAGGTTTCCTCCAAACGTGATCTCATCCCAGGTAAGAGGGGGAGTGGCAGCAGCAGCAGGTTCTCCCCATGTGAGCTGAGTCCAGTGGACCAGTCCTGTATCCCCCCACCCAGACAGCGACAGTGGTCTAAACCATGGCTAGCTATCCACAATCTGGCTCGACTAAACAAGGTTTACCAAGAGGGAAGGAGGGAGAGGAAGGTAGAGGAAGAGAAAGAGGGAGGAGAGGAAGGAGGAAAGGGAGAAAATGACTGTAAGAAGGACTGTAAGACTGTAAGAAGGAAAGGAGGGAGAAGGCCGAGCAAGAGGAAGAGGAAGAGGTGGAAGATAACAAGGAGAGTTGATCTGTCCATCACTACCATAAGGAGATCTCTTCTGGGGCCTCTTGTTCTCTCCTCTTTCCCACAGAGGAGCACCTTTCGCAGGCAGCCCAGAGCAGACTCTCCGCTGAGAGAAGGCTAGCCCCTGGAGGTTTCACCTTGGATTTATACAGAGAACCCCCCAGTACTCAAACTGCTTTACATTGTAGAGGGTGATCTAATCTCATTGGAGGCGACCCAATGACCCAGAAATGCTCCATGGACAGACTTCCTCCCTGCTCCCCGTCTCGCTGGCAGGGGGCTCGTAGGAACACCCTCCCTTCCTTGACTCCAGCAACACCCCTTCTTCACCTGCCCCCCTTATCATGTTATGAGTCTCACCTACAGGTCCCGCCCCCTGGCCTACCTGTTGCAGGTGTAAGTATGGTGTGTCGGACACAGCTGCCCTCCACCTCCTCCCCCCTCCTCCCCCTCCTTCCCTCTTTCTCCCACTCCCCCCATCTCTCGCGCTCTCTCCTCCTCCCCCTCTCTTCCCCTTTAAAGCAATAGTTTAAACCTACACACTTCCTTAAACCTAAAATAAGTCAAGAAGTAATTTTGTGTGGAAGTCAAACATTTGTTCAGAACGACAAAATCGAGACCTTTACATAGCCCATCTCTCATTGTCTATAGGAGTGATGTACACTGGTCAAATTGCCCAAATGTTAATTTAGACATTCACAAATTTTACAGATTTTGACTCTCACTAATGTCATGAAATGTTTGGCAAAGTAGTAAAGAAGGTTGTATTATACTTTTCTTGTGTACTAGATCATTTGGTTTGGAAAGTGTTTTTTTTCTCAGACATAAATGAACAATTCCAGGTGAAAGCTAAAGGTCGTAGCTTCCTGGGGGGAGGGACACCACTACATTAATAAAATATTTCCCTCTTGCTAGATTGATGACTAAAGCCCTAGTGAAACAGTGCAAAATGGTTGTCAGCTCAACTGGTTAAATACAAGACCTGTTCATTGTGAAATGTATGTGTTCAAGTCTAATAATTTTGCTCTATATATTTTCTACTCTGTATGTAATTTTATCTGTTTAAGCTGTTTGGATTGTTAATTGATATAACACAGGGCACCATTGAAAAAGAGACACTGGTCTCAATTGGGATTCCCTGTAAAAATAAAGAGGAATATGATAGAGGGAATATGATAGCGAGTATTATGATGGAGTGGAATATGAGGGAGAGAAATATAATAGAGAGAATATGATGGAGGGAATATGATAGAGGAATTTGATGGAGGGGAATATGATAGAGAATGAATGGAGGAATGTGTGACGCTCTTGAGCAACAAAGGTTGTCTGTTTGGTTATATCAACTGGAAAGACACGGATAAGAAAATGTTCAAACATAATTTTAAACAATACTTTTCTATAGTCAGCTGATATTGATTTCTTTATTTAATTATTTATTAAACTTAAATGCTAAACATCAATGACACCTACTCTTCAATTACATTTTTTGGGCCTATATAATTACACATCCAGCTAATTTTATCCCTCTATGAGCATGCGTACCGTAAAGATACCGTAAGGATCACTCGACTGCAACAGCTCTCGTTGATTTAATCGATCAATGGCTCAGATCACTTGACCAAGATAAACTTGTGGATGAGCTGCTTCTTGATTTTAGTGCTGCAGTTGACCTTGTTGATCAATAGCTGAGGCCATTGAAGAGAGATGTTTTCTTGAACCCTCATTTCTTTTTTGGAACTTTGTTACTGAGGTGACATAGACTATGGAAGACTTGTTTTACTGTAGTAAGGTAGCCTATGTATTTCATTGATGATGATGATGATGATGATAAAATATTGGCATTAGTGGTAGGCTGAGATCGAACAAACAACCTAAGTAAGCCTGGCTGCTATTTATGATATCTAAAACATATAGACTTTTAATTAGGCAAAACACATGTCGTTTGAATGGTCAACCATTTTACATGAGTTACAGCATTTTATTTTAATAAAAAATTAGGTTATATGGATTCATTGTATATATTAGGTATGACTGTGCTGCATAGGTACAAAAAATCTAAAATAAATAAACTAAATTGTGCCAGCATTTGATAACACATGAAAGCTGCTGTGGGTAACCATGGCAATGGGGACTCCATTGTGACATCACAAGATTCCGATTCTGGAAGGTTACCTGTTGCACAGACAAACTGAACAGTGCAAAGAGACTGATTCAACTAACCACTGACAAATTATTAATGTCCTATTTCATTAGTGAGAGAACACACTGCTTACTTCAGAGGTAGGTTGTAATATAACTTATTGTGAATGTGTTTCAGTAGTATAACTTATTTTCAAATTACTTGTGTATGAATGTGACATTTTAAGTAGACCTAACATGACTAGTGAAACTGTTGAAGAGAGATAGTTTGCTTGAGTCCTCTTTTTGTGAGAAAATGCTTCATCCTGACACCTGAGATGTCATGTTACAATTGTAGTGAGCCAGCCTAATGGCTAATGCATTCTATTGATGACAGAAAAAAAACCTCTCTCTGTGTTAATCACCAACATATGTTGTAATCAATTATCTCAATAAATATGTACCAAAAGAGTAGGTTGTGTAAAAAAACAAGTACGCCTACCTAATTTGTAGCTGATTCATTTCTAATAAGAATAATATGTTCTTAATTGAATGGACATCCATTTCAAATGGTTGAATTGATAGACCTCTTTAAATTGAGGTGCACTCAAGGGCACTCAAAGAGAAGACTGGCATTTTTACCTCCTTGGTTTTTAAAATAGATGAAACTGTACAAGTTAGGTCCTGCATGGATATAGAGTCATTTTCTACCCAAAACACAGTGTTTTCAATGATATGATGGAAGTGATTAGTGTGGTTTGTGAGAACCAGGCCCAATATGGAGTAGAGCTACATGAGGGGTTGAATAAGGCTCAATAGTAAGGTACAGAAAGACCCTGAAGTTTGCTTTTTAAAGTCTGTGTTGTGCTTTTTCATCTGCCATGGCAACGCCTTGCATCACAATGATGATGTCATGAAGGATATTGTTCACGAAATGATAAGAACAGCCAAAATCGATTCATTTGAACTTGGTCGCTTTTCCAGTAGCCAACTTTTTACTAGTAATTCAGATAGGCCTATTGCCTAAACATATCTGGATCAGGATTCTCACTTGCTTAATTGTAAGTAGCTGGGAAGAAAACGTGTGCACATTGTAAAGAGATGCATTATTATTTGGTTAGCAACACCCACTTACTACAACGTTGTGTATTTTCCAGAGTTATTGTTAGCTAAGAGGAAGACATGGAGGGTTCAACGCTGACACAGAGGAGGGGTGAGTGTCGGTTGGAGGAAAGGGCGATCTAGACAGACTACGTGATGGAGCTGGGAGCCAGGTTGGCTCTGGTTTTGCAGATCCAGAAGGATCAGGAGAAGAAGATGAAGAGGATTTGGTTCAAGACGAGGAAAATGCCAAGACTGATTGAGGAGGTAACAAGACCAACTTTGACAAAGTCGACAAGAGTTCTGTTTAACAATATGAATTAAAGCAAATATAAGTTATTGTAAGGGCAAAATGTTCCATATGCCATGGAATGTAAGCTAACAATGTTTTGTCCTTATTTCTTTTTGTATTAGGCTACACCATGGCAATGCTTATAACTGTTCTTGTCTAAATGTGTTGTATCGTGTCTGTCTGTTTCAGTGAATTTATGTCCTCAGTTCTTATGGTTGTCTGGTCATAAAAATAAACAACCGTTCTATCATAGACGCTCATATCAGGATTATGTGGTTGTCTCACCTAGCTACCTTAAGTTCAATGCACTAACTAACTATAAGTCGTTCTGGATAAAAGCGTCTGATAAATGGCTAAAATGTCAAATGTTATGCTGGGTGTGGGGCATGTATTTTTACACTTAGCTGGCCCATTGGCTAGGGGACCAAGGGTTGGGACAGACTGGTGCAGAGCATCTTAGAGGACACTATATATATATATATATATATATGTGATGTATAAGTAAGTAGTGCTGACTCATACAGTATGTATGTATGTATGTACTGAATGTGATCACTTTCATCATGTCTGTTTCTTTTCTCACGCAGAATGTGTGAGATGTGAGCAACTGTCCTCTCACTGAGTTCATGGCTCCCTGTATTGACTCCCTCCCACCACTGGCTTTCACCAATCAGAGGCCTATACCTGCCATGTTGCATCCCCCCTCTCCATTTGCCATACGCGCTCAGGATGCACAGCGGTTCATTGTATTTTCATACTTTGTCCCTGAAACCTGCCAGTCTGCTGAATGCCCAGTTGCCACAGAGGCCACTGCAGACGTATCTACAGGTATACGAGAGGACCTATGGACAGATATACATCTTTCCTCAATGCTGCATCGATACCTGCCACACTTCTTTGACGAAGACTCCATGCAGCCACATCAGGCAGTAGAGGGCACCACTGAGGTCTCAGTTGCTCCAGTGGCAATATCTAATGTTGAGGAAGAGGACAGATTCTATCATTACTCCCTCCCACCCCTGGCTCAGCGGTTCATTGGCAATTCATTCAATTTCCTCGAAACCTCTAAGCCTGCTGTTTCAGCCACAGAGTGCCCAGTTGCCACAGAGACCACTGCTACCACAGCCACTGTCAAGGGAGAGAATCGATGGGCAGCTAGAAGTCTTCCTTCAGTGCTGCCTACATGCCTGCCAACAGTCTTTGACGATGACTTCATGCCATCAGAGCAGACAGTAGAGGATACCTATGAGGTCTCAGTTGCTACAGAGACCACTGCAGGCACAGCTACTGTTGATTTTGGAGTGTACAGATCAGCAGCTAAATGCCCTGTCCCAATGCTGCCTCCAAGTCTGCCACTTGTCTTTGAAGTTGACTACAAACTGCCAGGGGAGGCAGTAGAGGACACCACCAAGTGTCCAGTTATCAGTGAAACAAACAATGATGTGTCCACTCACCTCAAAGAGGACATGGCAGCTGATCAAAGCCCTCCTGACCCTGCAGCACTGCCTCCAAGCTCGCCATGTATCCGAGACTCTGACCACAAACTGACAGAGGAGACAAAAGAGGATGCCACCGAGTCCTCCGTTACCACAGCGATCACTGCAGGCACATCCATTGTCCAGGGAGAGAACCTGTTGGGTGATAAAAGCCCGGCTCCAATGCTGCCTTCAAAGTTGCCACACATTCTAGACAATGGCCACAAGCAGCCAGAGGAGGCAGTAGAGGACACCACCAAGAGTCAAGTGTCCAGGGAAGCGGCCGTTTCCGTCTCCACTGTCCACACTCTGCCAGGGGAGGCAGTAGAGGACACCAACAAGTGTCCAGTTGCCAGGGAAGCAGCCGTTTCTGTGTCCACTGTCCACACGGAGGAGTGTTTGGCTGATAAAAGTCCTCCTGCACCTGCAACACTGCCTCTAATCCTGACCTGCACCCACAACAATGACCACAAACCGCTATGGAAGACAGTTGAGTGCACTACAAAGTGCTCAGTCGACACAGAGGCAACTGTTGCTATTTACACCTGGGATGATAAAAGTCCTCCAGGTCTGCAATGCATTCACAACAACAATGACCACAAGCAGCCAGAGGAGACAGTTGAGGACACCACATAGTGCTCAGTTAACACAGAGGCAAGTGCAGTTGCATCCACTGTCAAGAGAGAGGAACTGATGAGTGATAAAAGCCCTGTCCTAGCACTTCCTCCAAGCCTGGCATGCATCCATGACAAGGACCACAAGCAGCCAGAGCAGAAAGGGAAGGGCACTAGTGAAGAGGTGGATCGCTGCCCTCATGCTCACCAGCTGGTCCCAGATGCTAACTTAACTCTGGCAACCCCTCTGCTCTGCATGGCCACTAAGACGCCTGTTAGAGTGAGAGCCTCCATATGCAGGTCAGAGGATGAGGAACCCAGGCCCTGGACGCTGAAAAAGGCAAAGGTAGGTGTCCTATTTTACACTTCTACTCTACAGGGTTGGGGGTCTGTTCCATTTCAATTCAAAGCATTGAATTAAGTACTTCCTGAATTGACTGGAATTGAAATTGAATTGACCCCAACCCTGCTAATCTATGCTCATAGTATAAAACATCACCCCTTACTAGGGTTAACATTTGTATTACGTTTGGTGTGGACCCAGGAAGAACATCTATGGCTATTACAAAATCGGTTTGGGATACAAATAAACAAGTTACCTCAATTACTGTCCTCTAAATTGTGTGCCCCATGAGGCCATCAATGTATGTTGATCACTCAAATGTGTATTGAATGTGCCACATTGGAACAATATTACATCTAGAGTCAATGTCTTCCTGTTAGGATTATTGGACAGGCATTGACATTGAGAGTGAAGAGAGGAGCGTCAAGGAGGAGGTGAGCCCGAGGGAGGGTTTGAAGAGTGAGGCGGACCGTGCCCATTCCAAGAGCTCCAATGGGCTCGCATAAGACGGTTTCATCAGAGAGAGCAGAGACCATCCTGGGAAGAGTGGGCTTTCTGGCCATGAACCTCAAGCAGAAAGTCACATTTTTAAAGATGGAGGAAAAAGAGAAAAAATAAGGAACTGAATAAGAAGTTGAAAGATGACGAGAAAGAGAGAAAGGTCTCTTGCCTCGAGGTTGTCGGGAGAGGTTGTGTTTTCTCTAGCAGGAGATAAGCTGGCTTCTTATATGTTGTTGAGTAAAGCTTAAACCATGTATTTAGATTGTATGTAGGTATTGTAGTCAGGTATTATAGGTAGTTTACTTAGGTAGTTATTGTAGGTTATTGTAGGTAATTATTGTAGGTAAGTATTCTATTCGGTGGACCCCGGCGAAGCACGAGTGCTAGCTAACCCACCACTTGGACCAACAAAGCTAGCTAGCTAGTGGGTAGCTACTGGTAACTTTTAGCAACTGTGGTTAGTTGTTTCCAATGTTATTTCACGCTTAAGAGTACCTGTAATTGAGCCAGCTAGCTACCGACCATTCAGCTGTTCTTCTAACCTCATTATCCGAGGCATTAACGTTAGATGGTTGGTGGCTGCTGTACTTAATTACAGCTACTGATTGCAGCCTGCCACCCAGTTAGCTGGCAAAATATGATTAGACAAATAATAATATTTATTTGAATGATACAGTATGTTACTAAATTGAAATTAAAATGAAATGTTTTTGTAATTATAACATTTTACGAAATGTAAAAAGAAAACTTTAAAAAATAATAATAATAACAAAAGCAAGGTAAAAAGAAAAGGAAACCGATCCAGATTCCTATTACCAGTGTAAAAACAAAGGGGGGAGGTGTCAATGTAAATAGTCCAGGTGGCCATTTGATTAGTTGTTCAGCAGTCTTATGAATTGGGGATAGAAGCTGTTAAGGGGCCTTTTGGACCTAGACTTGGCACTCTGGTACCGCTTGCTGTGCGGTAGCAGAGAGAACAGTCTATGACTTGGGTGACTGGAGTCTTTGTCAATTTTTTGGGCCTCCCTCTTACACCTCCAAGTATATAGGTCCTGGATGGCAGGAAGCTTGGCTCCAGTGATGTACTGGGCCGTACGCACTACCCTCTGTAGCGCCTTACGGTCGGATGCCGAGCAGTTGCCATACCAGGCGGTGATGCAACTGGTCAGGAAGCTCTCGATGGTGCAGCTGTAGAACTTTTTGAGGATCTTGGGACCAATGCCAAATCTTTTCAGTCTCCTGAGGTGGAAAAGGCGTTGTCGTGCCCTCTTCCCGACTGTCTTGGTGTGTTTGAACCATGATAGTTTGTTGGTGATGTGGACACCAAGGAACTTGAAACTCTCGACCTGCTCCACTACAGCCCCGTCGATGTGAATGGGGCGTGTTCCCTGTCCCTGAAAATCCTCCCCGGAGCATGATGCTGCCACCACCATGCTTCACCGTAGGGATGGTGCCAGGTTTCCTCCAAACGTGATCTCATCCCAGGTAAGAGGGGGAGTGGCAGCAGCAGCAGGTTCTCCCCATGTGAGCTGAGTCCAGTGGACCAGTCCTGTATCCCCCCACCCAGACAGCGACAGTGGTCTAAACCATGGCTAGCTATCCACAATCTGGCTCGACTAAACAAGGTTTACCAAGAGGGAAGGAGGGAGAGGAAGGTAGAGGAAGAGAAAGAGGGAGGAGAGGAAGGAGGAAAGGGAGAAAATGACTGTAAGACTTACTGTAAGAAGGAAAGGAGGGAGAAGGCCGAGCAAGAGGAAGAGGAAGAGGTGGAAGATAACAAGGAGAGTTGATCTGTCCATCACTACCATAAGGAGATCTCTTCTGGGGCCTCTTGTTCTCTCCTCTTTCCCACAGAGGAGCACCTTTCGCAGGCAGCCCAGAGCAGACTCTCCGCTGAGAGAAGGCTAGCCCCTGGAGGTTTCACCTTGGATTTATACAGAGAACCCCCCAGTACTCAAACTGCTTTACATTGTAGAGGGTGATCTAATCTCATTGGAGGCGACCCAATGACCCAGAAATGCTCCATGGACAGACTTCCTCCCTGCTCCCCGTCTCGCTGGCAGGGGGCTCGTAGGAACACCCTCCCTTCCTTGACTCCAGCAACACCCCTTCTTCACCTGCCCCCCTTATCATGTTATGAGTCTCACCTACAGGTCCCGCCCCCTGGCCTACCTGTTGCAGGTGTAAGTATGGTGTGTCGGACACAGCTGCCCTCCACCTCCTCCCCCTCCTCCCCCTCCTTCCCTCTTTCTCCCACTCCCCCCATCTCTCGCGCTCTCTCCTCCTCCCCCCTCTCTTCCCTTTAAAGCAATAGTTTAAACCTACACACTTCCTTAAACCTAAAATAAGTCAAGAAGTAATTTTGTGTGGAAGTCAAACATTTGTTCAGAACGACAAAATCGAGACCTTTACATAGCCCATCTCTCATTGTCTATAGGAGTGATGTACACTGGTCAAATTGCCCAAATGTTAATTTAGACATTCACAAATTTTACAGATTTTGACTCTCACTAATGTCATGAAATGTTTGGCAAAGTAGTAAAGAAGGTTGTATTATACTTTTCTTGTGTACTAGATCATATGGTTTGGAAAGTGTTTTTTTTCTCAGACATAAATGAACAATTCCAGGTGAAAGCTAAAGGTCGTAGCTTCCTGGGGGGAGGGACACCACTACATTAATAAAATATTTCCCTCTTGCTAGATTGATGACTAAAGCCCTAGTGAAACAGTGCAAAATGGTTGTCAGCTCAACTGGTTAAATACAAGACCTGTTCATTGTGAAATGTATGTGTTCAAGTCTAATAATTTTGCTCTATATATTTTCTACTCTGTATGTAATTTTATCTGTTTAAGCTGTTTGGATTGTTAATTGATATAACACAGGGCACCATTGAAAAAGAGACACTGGTCTCAATTGGGATTCCCTGTAAAAATAAAGAGGAATATGATAGAGGGAATATGATAGCGAGTATTATGATGGAGTGAATTTAGAGAAATATAATAGAGAGAATATGATGGAGGGAATATGATAGAGGAATTTGATGGAGGGGAATATGATAGAGAATGAATGGAGGAATGTGTGACGCTCTTGAGCAACAAAGGTTGTCTGTTTGGTTATATCAACTGGAAAGACACGGATAAGAAAATGTTCAAACATAATTTTAAACAATACTTTTCTATAGTCAGCTGATATTGATTTCTTTATTTAATTATTTATTAAACTTAAATGCTAAACATCAATGACACCTACTCTTCAATTACATTTTTTGGGCCTATATAATTACACATCCAGCTAATTTTATCCCTCTATGAGCATGCGTACCGTAAAGATACCGTAAGGATCACTCGACTGCAACAGCTCTCGTTGATTTAATCGATCAATGGCTCAGATCACTTGACCAAGATAAACTTGTGGATGAGCTGCTTCTTGATTTTAGTGCTGCAGTTGACCTTGTTGATCATATGGCTAATAGCTGAGGCCATTGAAGAGAGATGTTTTCTTGAACCCTCATTTCTTTTTTTGGAACTTTGTTACTGAGGTGACATAGACTATGGAAGACTTGTTTTACTGTAGTAAGGTAGCCTATGTATTTCATTGATGATGATGATGATGATGATGAAAAAATATTGGCATTAGTGGTAGGCTGAGATCGAACAAACAACCTAAGTAAGCCTGGCTGCTATTTATGATATCTAAAACATATAGACTTTTAATTAGGCAAAACACATGTCGTTTGAATGGTCAACCATTTTACATGAGTTACAGCATTTTATTTTAATAAAAAATTAGGTTATATGGATTCATTGTATATATTAGGTATGACTGTGCTGCATAGGTACAAAAAATCTAAAATAAATAAACTAAATTGTGCCAGCATTTGATAACACATGAAAGCTGCTGTGGGTAACCATGGCAATGGGGACTCCATTGTGACATCACAAGATTCCGATTCTGGAAGGTTACCTGTTGCACAGACAAACTGAACAGTGCAAAGAGACTGATTCAACTAACCACTGACAAATTATTAATGTCCTATTTCATTAGTGAGAGAACACACTGCTTACTTCAGAGGTAGGTTGTAATATAACTTATTGTGAATGTGTTTCAGTAGTATAACTTATTTTCAAATTACTTGTGTATGAATGTGACATTTTAAGTAGACCTAACATGACTAGTGAAACTGTTGAAGAGAGATAGTTTGCTTGAGTCCTCTTTTTGTGAGAAAATGCTTCATCCTGACACCTGAGATGTCATGCCACGGTGGATAGCTGTTTCCAATGTTATTCACGCTTAAGAGTACCTGTAATTAAGCCAGCTAGCTTTCTACCATTTCAGCCGTTTTTCTAACTTCATTATCTGAGGCATCAGCGTTAGGTAGTTAGTACCTACTGTACTTAATTACACCTACTGATTGCAGAAGACAAATATCAGCTGGCGTCGGGTAAGTTTGGCTTTGTACATAGCTTGGGCTTTGTCGAGTAAGGCTTAATTATGTATTTAGAACGTAGTTGGTTATTGTAAGTAGGCATCGCGGGCTGTTGTGGATAGTTATTGTATGTTAGCATTATATTCGGCTATGCCGGGGATTAGCACGAAGCTAGCCAGCTAGCTAGCCGTGTCTCATACAAAGTCAACACAGTAGCCAATCACGACTAGCGAACTGTACCGCAGCAGCTAAATACAATATATTTGTACTAGCTAGCCAACGTTTAATTATTGCTGCGTTATGATAGGAACTAGACACAGACACGAATTATCTGTTTAGCGTGTTAAAACACTATCGGTCGTTTGTTGTTACCAAGTATTGGTGCTAAACTGTGTGTTATTGGATGCTAGCATGCTTGTTGGCTAAAGCGTCATAGCTAGGCACCGTGGGCTGTTGTGGGTGGCTATTGTAGGTAGCACGTAGCTAGCTAGCCGTTTTCCAAACAAAGTCAACACAGTAGCCATTGCTAGTTAGCCAACATGACCAGCCAACTGTACTGTAGCTGCTAAATACAATATATTTGTGCTAGCTAGCCAACGTAATTCGTTAACACACAAATTATCTGTTTAGTGTGTTAGCTCACTACTGTTAGTTTGTTGTAACCTAGTATTGGTGCTAAACTGTGTGTTATTGGATGCTAGCATGCTGGTCAGCCATGGTGCCATTTGTGCTAAACTGTGTGTTATTGGATGCTAGCATGCTAGTCAGCAATGGTGCCATTGGTGCTAAACTGTGTGTTATTGGATGCTAGCATGCTAGTCAGCCATGGTGTCATATTTAGCTAGCTGAACAAAGCAAGTTGAGTCTATTCCTTGAAACATTGAACTGCTATAGTTCACAACAATTCTAATTTCTAAAAGTGGAAGTTGGGAGAGTTTTTATCTGGATGGTTCAGTGAAACAATTATAGTTTCTGAGGTGTAAGTTTTGGCGAGGGAGGCCCTACTCACTCCTTTTCCTGATGTTTAATTCATTTCATTCCGATCTCCTCTGCATTATTGTAGCCATTTGCTACAGCCTGTCAACTATGCCTCTGCCTATCCCTGTTCTCTCCTCTCCGCACAGGCCACACAAACGCCTCACACCGCGTGGCTGCTGCCTCTAACCTGGTGGTCCCTGCACGCACCCCACACCTGGAGTTCCAGGTCTCAGGCAGCCTCTGGAACTGCCGTTCTGCTGCCAACAAAGCTGACTTCATCCCAGCCTATGCTAACCTCCATTCCCTCGACTTCCTGGCGCTGACGGAAACATGGATTACCACTGAAAACACTGCTACTCCTACTGCTCTCTCCTCGTCTGACCATGTGTTCTCGCATACCCCGAGAGCATCTGGTCAGAGGGGTGGTGGCACAGGAATCCTCATCTCTCCCAAGTGGACATTCTCAATTTTTCCCCCTAACCCATCTGTCTATCTCCTCATTTGAATTCCATGCTGTCACAGTCACTAGCCCATCTAAGCTTAATATCCTTGTCATCTATCGCCCTCCAGGTTCCCTTGGAGAGTTCATCAATGAGCTTGACGCCTTGATAAGCTCCTTTCCTGAGGATGGCTCACCCCTCACAGTTTTGGGGGATTTCAACCTCCCTACGTCTACATTTGACTCATTTCTCTCTGCCTCCTTCTTTCCACTCCTCTCCTCTTTTGACCTCACCCTCTCACCGTCCCTCCCTACTCACAAGGCAGGCAATACGCTTGACCTCATCTTTACTAGATGCTGCTCTTCTACTAATCTCACTGCAACTCCCCTCCATGTCTCCGACCACTACTTTGTGTCCTTTTCTCTCTCGCTCTCCTCCAACACTACTCACTCTGCCCCTACACAGATGGTAATGCGCCGCCGCAACCTTCGCTCTCTCTCTCCCACTACTCTCTCCTCTTCCATCCTATCATCACTTCCCTCTGCTCAATTCTTCTCCCTCCAATCTCCTGATTCTGCCTCCTCAACCCTCCTCTCCTCCCTTTCTGCATCCTTTGACTCTCTGTGTCCCCTATCCTCCCGGCCGGCTCGGTCCTCCCCTCCAGCTCCGTGGCTTGATGACTCATTGCGAGCTCACAGAACAGAGCTCCGGGCAGCGGAGCGGAAATGGAAGAAAACTAAACTCCCTGCCGACCTGGCATCTTTTCACTCCCTCCTCTCTACATTTTCTTCATCTGTTTCTGCTGCTAAGGCACTTTCTACCACTCTAAATTCCAAGCATCTGCCTCTAACCCTAGGAAGCTCTTTGCCACATTCTCCTCCCTGCTGAATCCCCTCCCCCCTCCTCTCTCTCGGTGGATGACTTCGTCAACCACTTTGAAAAGAAGGTTGACGACATCCGATCCTCGTTTGTTAAGTCTAATGACACTGCTGGTCCTACTCACACTGCCCTACCCTATGCTTTGACTTCTTTCTCCCCTCTCTCTCCAGATAAAATCCTGCGACTTGTGACTGCAGGCCGCCCAACAACCTGCCCGCTTGACCCCATCCCCTCCTCTCTTCTCCAGACCATCTCCGGTGACCTTCTCCCCTACCTCACCTCGCTGATCAACTCATCCTTGACCGCTGGCTATGTCCCTTCCGTCTTCAAGAGAGCGAGAGTTGCACCCCTTCTCAAAAAACCAACACTCGATCCCACTGACGTCAACAACTACAGACCAGTATCCCTTCTTTCTTTTCTTTCCAAAACTATTGAGCGTGCCGTCTTTAGCCAACTCTCTTGCTATCTCTCTCAGAATGACCTTCTTGATCCAAACCAGTCAGGTTTCAGGACTGGTCATTCAACTGAGACTGCTCTTCTCTGTGTCACGGAGGCTCTCCGCACTGCTAAAGCTAACTCTCTCTCCTCTGCTCTTGTTCTTCTAGACCTGTCTGCTGCCTTTGATACTGTGAACCATCAGATCCTCCTCTCCACCCTCTCCGAGCTGGGCATCTCCGGCGCGGCTCACTCCTGGATTGCGTCCTACCTGACCGGTCGCTCCTACCAAGTGGCGTGGCGAGAAGCTGTCTCCGCACCACGTGCTCTCACCACTGGTGTCCCCCAGGGCTCAGTTCTAGGCCCTCTCCTATTCTCCCTATACACCAAGTCACTTGGCTCTGTCATATCCTCACATGGCCTCTCCTATCATTGCTACGCTGACGATACACAACTAATCTTCTCCTTTCCCCCTTCTGATAACCAGGTGGCGAATCGCATCTCTGCATGTCTGGCAGACATATCAGTATGGATTGTCTCCGTACTGCTGTGCTGTTTGTTGCTACTTGGCTACCTGCCAAACTATTCACGTTTTACTTTTAATAAACGTTTAATCAATCTTTGTGTTCAACAAATTTACCAACTTTTTAGTTTTGTCCTCACTCATCTTTTTTCGTTAAACTTTTTCACCCCGGACGTTTATCCCGAGACAGAAGAGTCATTTTCCTGTGCGTTTTAGCTGCCAACTTTACGTTATTTTCCTTTTTTCCATCGCAACTTTTTTCCCTTATTCAACTTTTTCACTCCGGACGCTTTATCTGGACATGGTTCATCAACATCTTCAACAGCCGAAGCTAAGTAGTAACATTAACATGATGTCTTCTAATTGCAGTCGCTGTACTCATAATATACAGGAGAACGATCGCCTTACGGCGAAAATAGCTGTGCTACAAGCCCAGCTTCAGACGCAATCGTTAGGCAAGGGTAATCTCAGTGTAGGAAAGGAAGAAACAGCGTCTGTGCCACCAGTAAGTACAGACAGTAACGTTAGTATAAATCCCCCCGCACAGTCCCCGCAGCCGGACAACTTTCTCATGGCTTCTGGAGGGAAATACTGTTTGAATGCTCAACCGGTGTCGCTCATTCAGCCGACAGAAACCTTCAACCGGTTTTCCCCATTATGTAGCGAGTCGGAGTCTGAGTCTGAGTCTTCTCTAGTCTCTACTCCTCCCGTTACGGGGTCTGAGACGCCGAAGGCTCCCACCATTAGCTCTGACAAATTGAAAACCCTAGTCATTGGCGACTCCATTACCCGCAGTATTAGACTTAAAACGAATCACCCAGCGATCATACACTGTTTACCAGGGGGCAGGGCTACCGACGTTAAGGCTAATCTAAAGATGGTGCTGGCTAAAGCTAAAACTGGCGAGTGTAGAGAGTATAGAGATATTGTTATCCACGTCGGCACCAACGATGTTAGGATGAAACAGTCAGAGGTCACCAAGTGCAACATAGCTTCAGCTTGTAAATCAGCTAGAAAGATGTGACCCTGGTAAGCTGAACCAAGCTGAACCCTGGTAAGACGGAGCTGCTCTTCCTCCCGGGGAAGGACTGCCCGTTCCATGACCTCGCCATCACGATTGAGAACTCCGTTGTGTCCTCCTCCCAGAGTGCGAAGAGCCTTGGCGTGACCCTGGACAACACCCTGTCGTTCTCCGCTAACATCAAGGCGGTGACCCGATCCTGCAGATCCACGCTCTACAACATTCGGAGAGTACGACCCTGCCTTACACAGGAAGCGGCACAGGTCCTAATCCAGGCACTTGTCATCTCCCGTCTGGATTACTGCAACTCGCTGTTGGCTGGGCTCCCTGCCTGTGCCATTAAACCCCTACAACTCATCCAGAATGCCGCCGCCCGTCTGGTGTTCAACCTTCCCAAGTTCTCTCACGTCACCCCCCTCCTCCGCACACTCCACTGGCTTCCAGTTGAAGCTCGCATCCGTTACAAGACCATGGTGCTTGCTTATGGAGCAGTGAGGGAACCGGCACCGCGTACCTTCAGGCTCTGATCAGTCCCTACACCCAAACGAGGGCATTGCGTTCATCCACCTCTGGCCTGCTGGCTCCCCTTCCTCTGCGGAAGCATAGCTCCCGCTCAGCCCAGTCATAACTGTTCGCTGCTCTGGCACCCCAATGGTGGAACAAGCTCCCTCACGACGCCAGGACAGCGGAGTCACTCACCACCTTCCGGAGACATTTGAAACCCCACCTCTTTAAGGAATACCTGGGATAGGATAATGTAATCCTTCTACCCCCTGTACCCCAACCCACCCCCCCCAAAAAAAAATAAAAAAATAAAAAGAGAAAATAAAAATAAAAAATAAAATTGTAAAGTGGTTATCCCACTAGCTATAGGGTGAATGCACCAATTTGTAAGTCACTCTGGATAAGAGCGTCTGCTAAATGGGGTAAATGTGCCCTTGAGCAAGGCACTTAACCCTAATTGCTCCTGTAAGTCGCTCTGGATAAGAGCGTCTGCTAAATGACTAAAATGTAAAATGTAAATGTAATGTTACAATTGTAGTGAGCCAGCCTAATGGCTAATGCATTCTATTGATGACAGAAAAAAAACCTCTCTCTGTGTTAATCACCAACATATGTTGTAATCAATTATCTCAATAAATATGTACCAAAAGAGTAGGTTGTGTAAAAAAACAAGTACGCCTACCTAATTTGTAGCTGATTCATTTCTAATAAGAATAATATGTTCTTAATTGAATGGACATCCATTTCAAATGGTTGAATTGATAGACCTCTTTAAATTGAGGTGCACTCAAGGGCACTCAAAGAGAAGACTGGCATTTTTACCTCCTTGGTTTTTAAAATAGATGAAACTGTACAAGTTAGGTCCTGCATGGATATAGAGTCATTTTCTACCCAAAACACAGTGTTTTCAATGATATGATGGAAGTGATTAGTGTGGTTTGTGAGAACCAGGCCCAATATGGAGTAGAGCTACATGAGGGGTTGAATAAGGCTCAATAGTAAGGTACAGAAAGACCCTGAAGTTTGCTTTTTAAAGTCTGTGTTGTGCTTTTTCATCTGCCATGGCAACGCCTTGCATCACAATGATGATGTCATGAAGGATATTGTTCACGAAATGATAAGAACAGCCAAAATCGATTCATTTGAACTTGGTCGCTTTTCCAGTAGCCAACTTTTTACTAGTAATTCAGATAGGCCTATTGCCTAAACATATCTGGATCAGGATTCTCACTTGCTTAATTGTAAGTAGCTGGGAAGAAAACGTGTGCACATTGTAAAGAGATGCATTATTATTTGGTTAGCAACACCCACTTACTACAACGTTGTGTATTTTCCAGAGTTATTGTTAGCTAAGAGGAAGACATGGAGGGTTCAACGCTGACACAGAGGAGGGGTGAGTGTCGGTTGGAGGAAAGGGCGATCTAGACAGACTACGTGATGGAGCTGGGAGCCAGGTCGGCTCTGGTTTTGCAGATCCAGAAGGATCAGGAGAAGAAGATGAAGAGGATTTGGTTCAAGTCGAGGAAAATGCCAAGACTGATTGAGGAGGTAACAAGACCAACTTTGACAAAGTCGACAAGAGTTCTGTTTAACAATATTAATTAAAGCAAATATAAGTTATTGTAAGGGCAAAATGTTCCATATGCCATGGAATGTAAGCTAACAATGTTTTGTCCTTATTTCTTTTTGTATTAGGCTACACCATGGCAATGCTTATAACTGTTCTTGTCTAAATGTGTTGTATCGTGTCTGTCTGTTTCAGTGAATTTATGTCCTCAGTTCTTATGGTTGTCTGGTCATAAAAAATAAACAACCGTTCTATCATAGACGCTCATATCAGGATTATGTGGTTGTCTCACCTAGCTACCTTAAGTTGAATGCACTAACTAACTATAAGTCGTTCTGGGTAAAAGCGTCTGATAAATGGTTAAAATGTCAAATGTTATGCTGGGTGTGGGGCATGTATTTTTACACTTAGCTGGCCCATTGGCTAGGGGACCAAGGGTTGGGACAGACTGGTGCAGAGCATCTTAGAGGACTCTATATATATATATATATATATATATATATATATATATATATATATATATATGTATATGTGATGTATAAGTAAGTAGTGCTGACTCATACAGTATGTATGTATGTACTGAATGTGATCACTTTCATCATGTCTGTTTCTTTTCTCACGCAGAATGTGTGAGATGTGAGCAACTGTCCTCTCACTGAGTTCATGGCTCCCTGTATTGACTCCCTCCCACCACTGGCTTTCACCAATCAGAGGCCTATACCTACCATGTTGCATCCCCCCCTCTCCATTTGCCATACGCGCTCAGGATGCACAGCGGTTCATTGTATTTTCATACTTTGTCCCTGAAACCTGCCAGTCTGCTGAATGCCCAGTTGCCACAGAGGCCACTGCAGACGTATCTACAGGTATACGAGAGGACCTATGGACAGATATACATCTTTCCTCAATGCTGCATCGATACCTGCCACACTTCTTTGACGAAGACTCCATGCAGCCACATCAGGCAGTAGAGGGCACCACTGAGGTCTCAGTTGCTCCAGTGGCAATATCTAATGTTGAGGAAGAGGACAGATTCTATCATTACTCCCTCCCACCCCTGGCTCAGCGGTTCATTGGCAATTCATTAAATTTCCTCGAAACCTCTAAGCCTGCTGTTTCAGCCACAGAGTGCCCAGTTGCCACAGAGACCACTGCTACCACAGCCACTGTCAAGGGAGAGAATCGATGGGCAGCTAGAAGTCTTCCTTCAGTGCTGCCTACATGCCTGCCAACAGTCTTTGACGATGACTTCATGCCATCAGAGCAGACAGTAGAGGATACCTATGAGGTCTCAGTTGCTACAGAGACCACTGCAGGCACAGCTACTGTTGATTTTGGAGTGTACAGATCAGCAGCTAAATGCCCTGTCCCAATGCTGCCTCCAAGTCTGCCACTTGTCTTTGAAGTTGACTACAAACTGCCAGGGGAGGCAGTAGAGGACACCACCAAGTGTCCAGTTATCAGTGAAACAAACAATGATGTGTCCACTCACCTCAAAGAGGACATGGCAGCTGATCAAAGCCCTCCTGACCCTGCAGCACTGCCTCCAAGCTCGCCATGTATCCGAGACTCTGACCACAAACTGACAGAGGAGACAAAAGAGGATGCCACCGAATCCTCCGTTACCACAGCGATCACTGCAGGCACATCCATTGTCCAGGGAGAGAACCTGTTGGGTGATAAAAGCCTGGCTCCAATGCTGCCTTCAAAGTTGCCACACATTCTAGACAATGGCCACAAGCAGCCAGAGGAGGCAGTAGAGGACACCACCAAGAGTCAAGTGTTTCGGAGTCAACGGTTGTCGGGAGAGGTCGTGTTTTTCTCTAGCTGGAGGTAAGCAGGAGGTAAGCTTCTCATATGGTGTTGAGTAAAGCTTAACCATGTATTAGATCGTAGGTAGGTAGCTAGCTGTAGTTAGGTATTGTATTTATTATAGGTTAGTATTGTTGTTATTGTAGGTTTCCGTAGGTAATTGTAGGTTAGTATCGAAGCACGAGGCTAGCTAGCTAGCGGGTAGCTACTGGTATCGATTAGCAACGCTGGAGAGCTGTTTCCAATGTTAATGTAGTCCTAGCCAACGTTTAATTTTTGCTGCGTTATGCGTTATGAAAGGAACTAGACACGGACTTGAATTATCTGTTTAGTGTGCTAACACACTCTTGGCAGTTTGTCGTAACCAAGTATTGATGCTAAATTGTGTGTTAATGGATGCTAGCTTGCAGGTTAGCTACGGCGTCATAGCTAGGCATCGTGGGTTGTTGTGGGTAGTTACTGTGTCTTGGCAGTGCCGGCTGTAGCACGAAGCGAGCTACCTAGCCGTATTGTATTTTTTATAGGTTAGTATTGTTGTTATTGTAGGTTTCCGTAGGTAATTGTAGGTTAGTATCGAAGCACGAGGCTAGCTAGCTAGCGGGTAGCTACTGGTATCGATTAGCAACGCTGGAGAGCTGTTTCCAATGTTAATGTAGTCCTAGCCAACGTTTAATTTTTGCTGCGTTATGCGTTATGAAAGGAACTAGACACGGACTTGAACTATCTGTTTAGTGTGCTAACACACTCTTGGCAGTTTGTCGTAACCAAGTATTGATGCTAAATTGTGTGTTAATGGATGCTAGCTTGCAGGTTAGCTACGGCGTCATAGCTAGGCATCGTGGGTTGTTGTGGGTAGTTACTGTGTCTTGGCAGTGCCGGCTGTAGCACGAAGCGAGCTACCTAGCCGTTTTTTCGAACAGAGTCAGAGTCAACACAATAGCCATTGTGTGCCGGGTGTAGCACGAAGCTAGCTAGCTAGCCGTTCTTCAAACAAAGTCAACACAGTGGCCATTGCTAGCTACCCAACATGACCAGCTTAACTGTACGGTAGTAGCTAAATACAATATACTTGTCCTAGCTAGCCAATGTCTAATCATTGCTGTGTCATGAAAGGAACTTGACACAGACACGAATGATCTGTTTAGTGTGTTATCACACTATTGGTGGTTTGTTGTGACCAAGTGTTGGTGCTATACGGTGTGTTATTGTTATTGGATGCTAGCTTGCTAGTTAGCTATGGTGTCATAGTTGAATAAAGTGGGTTGAGTCTATTCCTTTAAACATTGAACCGCTGTGGTTCACAACAATTCTGATTTCTAAAGGTGGAAGTTGGGAGAGTTTTTGTTCGGGTGGTTCAGTGAAACAATTATAGTTTCTGAGGTAGAAGTTTTGGTGAGGGAGGCCCTGCTCTCTCCGCTCCCAGATGCTTAGCTCATTTCATTCCGATCTCCTCTGCATTTTTGTAGCCATTTGCTACAGCCTGTCAACTATGCCTCTGCCTATCCCTGTTCTCTCCTCTCTGCACAGGCTACACAAACGCACCACACCGCGTGGCTGCTGCCTCTCTAACCTGGTGGTCCCTGCACGCACCACCCACGTGGAGTTCCAGGTCGCAGGCAGCCTCTGGAACTGCCGTTCTGCTGCCAACAAAGCTGACTTCATCCCAGCCTATGCCAACCTCCAGTCCCTCGACTTCCTGGCGCTGACGGAAACATGGATCACCACTGAAAACACTGCTACTCCTACTGCTCTCTCCTCGTCTGACCATGTGTTCTCACATACCCCGAGAGCATCTGGTCAGAGGGGTGGTGGTACAGGAATCCTCATCTCTCCCAAGTGGACATTCTCAATTTTTCCCCTAACCCATCTGTCTATCTCCTCATTTGAATTCCATGCTGTCACAGTCACTAGCCCATTTAAGCTTAATATCCTTGTCATCTATCGCCCTCCAGGTTCCCTTGGAGAGTTCATCAATGAGCTTGACGCCTTGATAAGTTCCTTCCCTGAGGATGGCTCACCCCTCACAGTTTTGGGGGATTTCAACCTCCCTATGTCCACATTTGACTCATTTCTCTCTGCCTCCTTCTTTCCACTCCTCTCCTCTTTTGACCTCACCCTCTCACCGTCCCCCCTACTCACAAGGCAGGCAATACGCTTGACCTCATCTTCACTAGATGCTGCTCCTCTACTAATCTCACTGCAACTCCCCTCCAAGTCTCCGACCACTACTTTGTTTCCTTTTCTCTCTCGCTCTCCTCCCACACTACTCACTCTGCCCCTACACAGATGGTAATGCGCCGCCGCAACCTTCGCTCTCTCTCTCCCACTACTCTCTCCTCTTCCATCCTATCATCTCTTCCCTCTGCTCAATCCTTCTCCCTCCAATCTCCTGATTCTGCCTCCTCAACCCTCCTCTCCTCCCTTTCTGCATCCTTTGACTCTCTGTGTCCCCTATCCTCCCGGCCGGCTCGGCCCTCCCCTCCAGCTCCGTGGCTTGATGACTCATTGCGAGCTCACAGAACAGAGCTCCGGGCAGCGGAGCGGAAATGGAAGAAAACTAAACTCCCTGCCGACCTGGCTTCTTTTCACTCCCTCCTCTCTACATTTTCTTCATCTGTTTCTGCTGCTAAGGCCACCTTCTACCACTCTAAATTCCAAGCATCTGCCTCTAACCCTAGGAAGCTCTTTGCCACATTTTCCTCCCTCCTGAATCCTCCTTCCCCCCCCCCCCCCTCCTCTCTCTCGGTGGATGACTTCGTCAACCACTTTGAAAAGAAGGTTGACGACATCCGATCCTCGTTTGTTAAGTCTAATGACACTGCTGGTCCTGCTCACACTGCCCTACCCTATGCTTTGACTTCTTTCTCCCCTCTCTCTCCAGATAAAATCCTGCGACTTGTGACTGCAGGCCGCCCAACAACCTGCCCGCTTGACCCCATCCCCTCCTCCCTTCTCCAGACCATCTCCGGTGACCTTCTCCCCTACCTCACCTCGCTGATCAACTCATCCTTGACCGCTGGCCATGTCCCTTCCGTCTTCAAGAGAGCGAGAGTTGCTCCCCTTCTCAAAAAACCAACACTCGACCCCACTGATGTCAACAACTACAGACCAGTATCCCTTCTTTCTTTTCTTTCCAAAACTATTGAGCGTGCCGTCTTTAGCCAACTCTCTTGCTATCTCTCTCAGAATGACCTTCTTGATCCAAACCAATCAGGTTTCAGGACTGGTCATTCAACTGAGACTGCTCTTCTCTGTGTCACGGAGACTCTCCGCACTGCTAAAGCTAACTCTCTCTCCTCTGCTCTTGTCCTTCTAGACCTGTCTGCTGCCTTTGATACTGTGAACCATCAGATCCTCCTCTCCACCCTCTCCGAGCTGGGCATCTCCGGCGCGGCTCACTCCTGGATTGCGTCCTACCTGACCGGTCGCTCCTACCAAGTGGCGTGGCGAGAAGCTGTCTCCGCACCACGTGCTCTCACCACTGGTGTCCCCCAGGGCTCAGTTCTAGGCCCTCTCCTATTCTCCCTATACACCAAGTCACTTGGCTCTGTCATATCCTCACATGGCCTTTCATATCATTGCTACGCTGACGATACACAACTAATCTTCTCCTTTCCCCCTTCTGATAACCAGGTGGCGAATCGCATCTCTGCATGTCTGGCAGACATATCAGTATGGATGACGGATCACCACCTCAAGCTGAACCCTGGCAAGACGGAGCTGCTCTTCCTCCCGGGGAAGGACTGCCCGTTCCATGATCTCGCCATCACGGTTGACAACTCCGCTGTGTCCTCCTCCCAGAGTGCGAAGAGCCTAGGCGTGACCCTGGACAACACCCTGTCGTTCTCCGCCAACATCAAGGCGGTGACCCGCTCCTGCAGGTTCATGCTCTACAACATTCGGAGAGTACGACCCTGCCTTACCCAGGAAGCGGCACAGGTCCTAATCCAGGCACTTGTCATCTCCCGTCTGGACTACTGCAACTCGCTGTTGGCTGGCCTCCCTGCCTGTGCCATTAAACCCCTACAACTCATCCAGAATGCCGCAGCCCGTCTGGTGTTCAACCTTCCCAAGTTCTCTCACGTCACCCCCCTCCTCCGCACACTCCACTGGCTTCCAGTTGAAGCTCGCATCCGCTACAAGACCATGGTGCTTGCCTATGGAGCAGTGAGGGGAACGGCACCTCTGTACCTTCAGGCTCTGATCAGTCCCTACACCCAAACGAGGGCATTGCGTTCATCCACCTCTGGCCTGCTGGCTCCCTTCCTCTGCGGAAGCATAGCTCCCGCTCAGCCCAGTCAAAACTGTTCGCTGCTCTGGCACCCCAATGGTGGAACAAGCTCCCTCACGACGCCAGGACAGCGGAGTCACTCACCACCTTCCGGAGACATTTGAAACCCCACCTCTTTAAGGAATACCTGGGATAGGATAAAGTAATCCTTCTAACCCCCCCAAATTGTAAAGTGGTTATCCCACTGGCTATAGGGTGAACGTACCAATTTGTGAGTCGCTCTGGCTAAGAGCGTCTGCTAAATGACGTTAATGTGCCCTTGAGCAAGGCACTTAACCCTAATTGCTCCTGTAAGTCGCTCTGGTTAAGAGCGTCTGCTAAATGACTAAAATGTAAATGTAAAAATGTTCTGGCCATGGCGCTAGCTTCCTTCTTAGACAATGGAGTATAGCCTCGAAATGCCCATGTGAAATGTATAAAGCCGGCAGTGGCATCTGCTGATTGGACACCATCTCCCCACCACCCCGATTGTCCCGTTGCGGAGGCCTCCTCTGTCGGCTATCGGAAGGGATGCTTTGCTTCTTTTTTTTTTGACCGCGCACCCAAAACAGTACACTGCGCGCCCAAAACAATACACTGCGTGCCCAAAAACACACTGTACCCCAAAAACAATACAATTTGTGCCCGCTTAATAATATACTGCGCGCCTTCAAAACAATAGAACACACACAATAATAGTCGCCGAAGTCAAGAGTGCAATCTTGTGTTATAATTTAATGCTCAGCCTGCTATGGCAAACGAGGCCAATAGTCCACTGCGCGGATGCAACTGCACACCGCGCGCAGTCAAAAGCACAATGTGCGCGGCAAGAGTACACTGCCGGCCCTTTATGCGCAATAATAGTCGCTGAAGTCAAGAGTGAAATCTTATGTTCTAATCTAATGCCAGCCTGCTATGGCAAACGATGCAAATAGTCCACTGCGGCGCTTCAGGCATTAGGACACTGCCGGCAATAATATTCGGCCAAAGTCAAGAGTGAAATCTTTTGTTCTAATCACCACATGTTCAATAATGGCATTTCCCCACTTTATTCAAATTACAACCTCTCACTTTCAGTTATTTGAAATGAAATAATCTCTCAAATATCACTATATCTAAAACAAGCCATAGAAAGTTGGTTGCAATTTCAATTAAATCATCCAGAAACGACAGAACAAACTAAAATACACTAATAGGAGAAAATATATATTTATTGGATATTGTATGTTGTATAGCCTTACTTGTTGGTTATCTCAGACGACCAGAACCTTAATAATAATCACCATACTTACTTCACATAGCACGGACATATAGTAGACTACTGACACTCACTCCCATGGAATGGGTATGGGGACTGGACACGCCGGGACCCAGACCCTACTCTTGTCGATCACACATATTAATGTCGGTGTTCAGGGGTGCTATCAGAGTTATGGAGAAATACCTAGTTCCGACTGGGAAGTTTCACTTGAATGACCTACAAGTAGGAATTACAAGTGAGAAATAGTGAAAATGTTGTTGCCAATCTTATTGGTTTAAGAATTGTTCCGACTTCAAAAACCCCTTGAACACAATCATGTCGGAGTTACAACTTCCCATTTTCCACGAGAATGTGAAGTTGGCATAATACAGCATTCAAGTGCTAGTCGGTACTTGGAAACGGACATTTCTGACTTGCTAACTGGTTGAACGTGTTACAACAAGTATATAATATGATTGACATAACCATAATAGAAAGGCCTTGGAAGTGCCATAAGTGAAGCTTCGACATTTCATTATTTTACATCTAACCTCTTTAACATGTATTAAATTAATTGCTATGAAGAAAATTGTGTAATTTAGGCTCTACGAAATATGAAATGCATTATGAAGAAAATCGTGTACTGTTGTCCTACACGAAAAAAGGGGCCCTTTCCCTGACCAAAAGTGCACCAGTATCCAAAAGTATTAAAGTATTAATCGAAAATCAAGCATAGAAAACAAGCGTTAACATTAATGGTGGCAGGTATCTTAGTGGGTAAGAGCGTTGTGCCAGTAACCGAAAGGTGCTGGTTCTAATCCACGGGACGACTAGGTGAAAAAATCTGTCGATGTGCCCTTAAGCAAGGCACTTAACCCTAAATGCTCTGGATAAGAGCGTCAGCTAAATGACAGAAATGTAATAAAACGAATTTTTCCCACAATTAAGTTGCACGTAAATGTGTGCATTTTCTCACAAATTATGTTCAGAAAATCTCAAACAGTACATAGGCATACAACTACAATGTTTGAAACATTATTAAATAAAACAACATTTCTGTATATTCACAACTATAATAAAGAAAAAATAGGCCATCCGTTTTATGGTTGTTGTGTGCAGCCTACTGGTTAAATTGGTGTCTTTGCACCAATTAAGTAGCACATAAATTCGTGTCTTTTCACACAGAAACGCACGAAAATCTGCTGAAATACATTATGCTACCTGTGGCTTTCTCGAGCACGGTTATATGTCAGACATTTAAACGAAGGCTAGGGATAAGCGGAAAGTAAACCCCGTATTGAGTCAATACTGACATCTATTGGCTTAAACATAATCCTTAACATAAATATCCCAGGTTAGTACACAACGATTTTCCTTACATGTTGTGCTAGGGAAGTCCTGCAGGACATCACCCCCTTCATCTTCCTGTAAAAAAAAAACACAAACACAAACAATCTTTCAATGTTGGGAACAAATGTTACATGAACATTTAAATCAAGCTGGATTACAAGATGCCCTTATTTTTAAAATCAGAATGTAGTGAAGAGGCTGATGCGCAAAGGCAACTCGCTTCGGCGTGTGGGCGCTGTCGCACCAGTCTACCTGGCCGCCGTGCTTGAATACCTGACTGCCGAGACCCTGGAGTTGGCCGGAGACACTGCCTGTGCAAACAAGACTCACACTCATCCCCTGTCACCTGCAGCTGGCCTTCCGTAACAACGAAGACCCAACATCTGGGCGGTGCAGTACTCCCCAAGAAGACAGAGAATGCCGTCAAAGCCAAGTAAATTCGCTACTGCGGCATCAACTTGACTACTCGAACCCCCAAAGGCTATTTTAAGTGCCAACCAATTGAGTGGGTGTATACACAAAGAACCAGACACCTGGATAGTTCCCGTTGAGGTTCCCCCGGAAGAGAAATGGTTTCTGACTGCAACAGTGGGTCTACAACATCTTCAATTATATCAACCCCCTCTCCACTAAGCACCCCAGTTATTTTAGGGACACATATCACTTCTTATAAAATATCAAACACATAGCTGTTCCCCTCCCAAACATATACACATATATATAGTATCTCACAAAAAGTGAGTACACCCCTCACATTTTTGTAAATATTTGAGTATATCTTTTCATGTGACAACACTGAAGAAATGACACTTTGCTACATTGTAGAGTAGTGAATGTACAGCTTGTATAACAGTGTATATTTGCTGTCCCCTCAAAATAACTCAACACACAGCCATTAATGTCTAAACCGCTGGCAACAAAAGTGTGCTTACACCCCTAAGTGAAAAATGTTCACTCGTTAGTGTTACAAGGTCTCAGTTGTGAATGGGGAGCATGGTGTGTTAAAATTTGGTGTCATCGCTCTCACACTCCTCCTCATACTGGTCACTGGGAGTTCAACATGGCACCTCATGGCAAAAAAATCTGAGGATCTGAAAAAAAGAATTGTTGCTCTACATAAAGATGGCCTGGGCTATAAGAAGATTGCCAAGACCCTGAAACTGAGCTGCAGCACGGTGGCCAAGACCATACAGCGCGTTTAACAGGACAGGTTCCACTCAGAACGGGCCTTCGCCATGGTCGACCAAAGAAGTTGAGTGAACGTGCTCAACGTCATATCCAGAGGTTGTCTTTGGGAAATAGACGTATGAGTGCTGCCAGCATTGCTGCAGCGGTTGAAGGGGTGGGGGGTCAGCCTGTCAGTGCTCAGGGGACCATACACTGCACCAAATTGGTCTGCATGGCTGTCGTCCCAGAAGGAAGCCTCTTCTAAAGATGATGCACAAGAAAGACCGCAAACAGTTTGCTGAAGACAAGCAGACTAAGGACAAGGATTACTGGAACCATGTCCTTTGGTCTGATGAGACCAAGATAAACTTATTTGGTTCAGATGGTGTCAAGCGTGTGTGGCGGCAACCAGGTGAGGAGTACAAAGACAAGTGTCTTGCCTACAGTCAAACATGGTGGTGGGAGTGTCATGGTCTGGTCATGGTCCCCCCCAAAAAATTGTAAAGTGGTTATCCCACTGGCTATAGGGTGAATGCATCAATTTGTGAGTCGCTCTGGACAAGAGCGTCTGCTAAATGACGTAAATGTGCCCTTGAGCAAGGCACTTAACCCTAATTGCTCCTGTAAGTCGCTCTGGATAAGAGCGCCTGCTAAATGACTAAAATGTAAAATGTAAATGTCTGGGGCTGCATGAGTACTGGGGAGCTACAGTTCATTGAGGGAACCATTAATGCCAACATGTACTGTGACATACTGAAGCAGAGCATGATCCCCTTCCTTCGGAGACTGAGCCGCAGGGCAGTATTCCAACATGATAACGACCCCAAACACACCTCAAAGACGACCACTGCCTTGCTAAAGAAGCTGAGGGTAAAGGTGATGGACTGGCCAAGCATGTCTCCAGACCTAAACCCTATTGAGTATCTGTGGGGCATCCTCAAACGGAAGGTGAAGGAGTGCAAGGTCTCTAACATCCACCAGCTCCGTGATGTCGTCATGGCGGAGTGGAAGAGGACTCCAGTGGCAACCTGTGAAGCTCTGGTGAACTCCATGCCCAAGAGGGTTAAGGCAGTGCTGGAAAATGATGGTGGCCACACAAAATATTGACACTTTGGGCCCAATTTGGACATTTTCACTTAGGGGTGTACTCACTTTTGTTGCCAGCGATTTAGACATTAATGGCTGTGTGTTGTGTTATTTTGAGGGGACAGCAAATTTACACTGTTATACAAGCTGTACACTCACTACTTTACATTGTAGCAAAGTGTCATTTCTTCAGTGATGTCACATGAAAAGATATACTCAAATATTTCAAAAATGTGAGGGGTGTACTCACTTTTGTGAGATACTGTGTGTGTGTGTGTGTGTATATATATATATATATATATATATATACAGTTTGGAAAAAAGTATTTAGTCAGCCACCAATTGTGCTTGTTCTCCCACTTAAAAAAGATGAGAGGCCTGTCATTTTCATCATAGGTACACGTCAACTATGACAGACAAATTGAGAAAATAAAATCCAGAAAATCACATTGTAGGATTTTTAATGAATTTATTTGCAAATTATGGTGGAAAATAAGTATTTGGTCACCTACAAACAAGCAAGATTTCTGGCTCTCAACAGACCTGTAACAACTTCTTTAAGAGGCTCCTCTGTCCTCCACTCGTTACCTGTATTAATGGCACCTGTTTGAACTTGTTATCAGTATAAAAGACACCTGTCCACAACCTCAAACAGTCACACTCCAAACTCCACTATGGTCAAGACCAAAGAGCTGTCAAAGGACACCAGAAACAAAATTGTAGACCTGCACCAGGCTGGGAAGACTGAATCTGCAATAGGTAAGCAGCTTGGTTTGAAGAAATCAACTGTGGGAGCAATTATTAGGAAATGGAAGACATACAAGACCACTGATAATCTCCCCTCGATCTGGGGCTCCACGCAAGATCTCACCCCGTGGGGTCAAAATGATCACAAGAACGGTGAGCAAAAATCCCAGAACCACACGCCTGCAGAGAGCTAGGACCAAAGTAACAAAGCCTACCATCAGTAACACACTCCAGGGACTCAAATCCTGCATGCCAGACGTATATCCCCCTGCTTAGCCAGTACATGTCCAGGGCCGTCTGAACTAGAGTGCATTTGGATGATCCAGAAGAGGATTGGGAGAATGTCATATGGTCAGATGAAACCAAAATATAACTTTGATAAAAACTCAACTCAGTCGTGTTTGGAGGAGCAAAGAATGCTGAGCAAAGAACACCATACTACGCTTAAGCATGGGGGTGGAAACCTCATGCTTTGGGGCTGTTTTTCTGCAAAGGGACCCTGATCCGCGTAAAAGAAAGAATCAATGAGAGCCATGTATCGCGGAGATTTGAGAAAACCTCCTTCCATCCTAAGGGCATTGAAGATGAAACGTGGCTGGGTCTTTCCAGCATGACAATGATCCCAAACACACCACCCGGCAACAAAAGAGTGGCTTCGAAGAAGCATTTCAAGTCCTGGAGCGGCCTAGCCAGTCTCCAGATCTCGGCCCCATAGAAAATCTTGGAGGGAGTTGAAGTCCGTGTTGCCCAGCGACAGCCCAAAACATCACTGCTCTAGAGGAGACTGCATGGAGGAATGCAAAATACCAGCAACAGTGTGTGAAAACCGTGAAGACTTCACAGAAAACGTTTGACCTGTTCATTGCCAACAAAGGGTATATAACAAAGTATTGAGAAACTTTTGATTTAATTGACCAAAATACTTATTTTCCACCATAATTTGCAATAAATTCATTAAAAATCCTACAATGTGATTTTCTGGAGAAAATTTCTCATTTTGTCTTTCATAGTTGACATGACCTATGATGAAAATTACAGGCCTCTGTCATGCTTTTAAGTGGAGAACTTGCACAATTTGGTGGCTGACTAAATACTTTTTTTCCCCAATGTATGTATATATATATATTTTTTTCATACAGCGGGGGGAAAAAGTATTTAGTCACAACCAATGCAAGTTCTCCCACTTAAGATGAGAGAGGCCTGTAATTTTCATCATAGGTCAACTATGACAGAGAAAATGAGAAGAAAAAAATCCAGAAAACACATTGTAGGGTTTTAATAAATTTATTTATAAAATTATGGTGGAAAAGTATTTGGTCAATAACGTTACTCAATGACTTTGTTATATACCCTTTGTTGGCAATGACACAGGTCAAACATTTTCTGTAAGTCTTTCACAAGGTTTTCACACACTGTTGGTATTTTGCCCATTCCGCCATGCAGATCTCCTCCAGAGCAGTGATGTTTTGGGGCTGTCGCTGGGCAACACGGACTTTCAACTCCCTCCGAAAGATTTTCCATGGGGTTGAGATCTGGAGAATGGGGCTAGCCACCCAGGACCTTGAAATGCTTCTACGAAGCTTCACTCCTTTGTTGCCCGGGCGGTGTGGTTTGGGATCATTGTCATGCTGAAAGACCCAGCCACGCTTTTCATCTTCAATGCCCTTGACTGATGGAAGGAGGTTTTCACTCAAAATCTCACGATACATGGCCCCATTCATTCTTCCTTTAACACGGATCAGCGGCCCTGGTCCCTTTGCAGAAAAACAGCCCGAAAGCATGATGTTTCCACCCCCATGCCTCACAGTAGGTATGGTGTTCTTTGGATGCAACTCAGCATTCTTTTGTCCTCCAAACACGACAAGTTGAGTTTTTACCAAAAGTTATATTTTGGTTTCATCTGACCATGGGGACATTCTCCCAATCTTCTTCTGGATCATCCAAATGCACTCTAGAAAACTTCAGATGGGTCTGGACATGTACCGGCTTACAGGGGGGCCACGCCTGGCACTGCAGGATTTGAGTCCCCGACGTGTAGTGTGTTACTGGATGGTAGGCTTTGTTACTTTGGTCCTAGCTCTCTGCAGGTCATTCACTAGGTCCCCCCGTGTGGTTCTGGGATTTTTGCTCACCGTTCTTGTGATTTAGTTTGACTCCCACGGGGTGAGATCTTGCGTGGAGCCCCAGATCGAGGGAGATTATCATGTGGTCTTGTATGTCTTCCATTTCATAATAATTAGCTCCCACAGTTGATTTCTTCAAACCAAGCTGTCTTACGTATTGCAGATTCAGTCTTCCCAGCCTGGTGCAGGTCTACAATTTTGTTTCTGGTTCCTTTGACAGCTCTTTTGGTCTTGGCCATAGTGGGAGTTTGGAGTGTGACTGTTTGAGGTTGTGTGACAGGCGTCTTTTTCTACTGATAACAAGTTCAAACAGGTGCACATTAATACAGGTAACGAGTGGAGGACAGGGGGCCGAAGAAGAAGTTACAGGTCCGTGAGAGCCAGAAATCTTGCTTGTTTGTAGGTGACCAAATACTTATTTCCCACCATAATTTGCAAATAAATTCATTAAAAAATCCTACAATGTGATTTTCTGGAAACAAATTTCCAATTTGTCTGTCAGTAGTTGACGTGTATGATGAAAATTACAGATTTTTTTTTATCCACAGAGGGTTCTCCCCAACAAACTGGCAAAGTACACAGACTTACTAGAGAACCACAGAAAGCGTAAGTCCTCTTCCAGTGATACTCTTGTGAAAAATGCAAAAATCACAGAGCCTTCGCTGCCCCAGGACCGGTAACACAAGCACCGCCGATAAGCTGGTGCTAAATTTTGTATGTGAGGCCAACCAACCATTTTCTGTGGTTGGGACGCCATCCTTCAAGCACTTTGATAGAAACCTTGCAACCTCAAACAGTACTGACAAGGAAAACGTTATGCACAAGAATACAAGAAGCTGCAAAACACAAGAAGAGCATAATCATCAAAAAGCTGAGTGTGCTGTGAACTATGAATCACACACAACAGACCGTTGGTCTGCACAGACAACGAGGCTACTTAGGTGTCACCTGTCACTGGATAGACAACACCTCACTGGAGAGGCACTCCGCTGCATTGGCTTGTAGACCTGTCAAAGTGCCCGCACACGCTTGTTGTCCGTGTCACGATTCAGACAGACGACCAGAGGACCACAATTGCGTCACACCAGAAAGTTTATTAAACTTAAGGGAAAAGGGAAGTAGGGGAGTGAATGAAGGCTCCAGGGGTAACAGGGATCCCGTCCAATGCGCTGGGTCTGTGCCCCCCCAGTGGCAGCGATGCGTCCTATGAAGCCGGTGGTGGGTGGTCCAGAAGTCCTGGGGGAGACACAGACACAACAGGGCGGAATGAAACCAGGCAGCAGTACAGTTCAAGGGAAATCCAAAATACGTTAGCAAGGCAGAAGGCTGGTCAGAGTTACGGGATTGAAGAGTAGTCAGGAGTCGTAATGGCAGAAGCAGGTCTGGATCTCCTGAGGCAGAAGAGTATCCAAAAAACAGGCAGGTCCGGGGTCACAAAACCAGGGTGAGCCAGAAGCGCGAGCAAACAGGTTCCGGGTGTGAGCTTTGCAGACGATCTGACACCGGAGAGCTGAAAGACAGGGCCTTAAATACTGGGGAGAGGTTAGTGGGTAATGCAGCGCAGCTGGCAGAGTAATTAGAGCCGAGCAGAGCAGGGACAGGTGGAGCTAGTTAGGCTGAGTAGAGAGAGGGAGGTGAGCAGAGTGGAAGATAGTGGAAACAAATTAAGGTGGTAACCCGGTGGAGTGAGAGGGCTCATGACAGAACCCCCCCCAAGGGACGGCCCCAGAAGTCCCAAGAGCAACACCACGCCGGGCGGGAGGAGGGGAGCCGGAGGAGGGCTAGAACTCCTCCGAACGGTCCGAGTGAACGTCCTCATCCTCGGAGGAAGTCGGAGGGCCGTGGTCGGGAGATGGGACAGGTCCCGAGACAGGATCAGGCACAGGACAGGAAGCCGAGCGGGCCGGACGGTTAGGGACCCCTCTGGGGGCGGCCCCCTACGGATTGCAGGTTGATCAGGATGCCGTTGGTGGAAAGCGGTGATGAGAGTCCTATCCACAATCCGACTAGCTGGCACCCAGGTCCTTTCCTCAGGTCCATAGCCCTCCCAGTCAATGAGGTACTGAGACCCCTACCCCTCCGTCTGGACCGAAGCAGGCGGCGGACGGTGTAAACCAGACCACCATCGACGAGCCGTGGAGGAGGAGGACCAGGCGCAGCAGGGACCAGCGGACTCTCATGGATGGGCTTAATCTTAGACACATGGAAAGTGGGGTGCACCCTCAGGGAATTAGGCAGTTGGAGCCGGACAGCAGTTGGGCTAATCACTCTTATGATAGGGAATGGGCCAATGAACCGAGGTGCCAGCTTCTGCGACTCCACCCTGAGTGGCAGGTTCTTCGATGACAACCACACCCTTTGACCAACATGGTAGGTGGGAGCAGGAATTCTCCGACGGTTGGCCCCGGTAGTGTAGCTGGCAACGGACCTGAGGAGTGTGGCTCGGGCTTGTGACCAGGTGCGGCGACATCGACGGGCAAAAGCAAGTGCAGATGGGCAAGTAACCTCCTCCTCCTGGCTGGCAAAAGAGGAGGCTGGTATCCATAAACACATTGGAAAGGGGACATACCGATGGCAGAGCAGGTCAGAGAATTGTGTGCGTACTCCACCCATGTCAATTGCTGCGACCAGGAGTGGGGGTTGCGTGAAGTCATGCATCGCAGTGCCTTCTCGAGCTCCCTGATTAGCCCGCTCTGACTGCCCATTGGATTGGGGATGGAATCCGGAAGTCAGACTGACTGTGGCTCCCAGCAGGTGACAGAACTCCTTCCAAAAAGCGGAGGAGAATTGTGGACCACGGTCAGAAACAACATCCCTTGGCAGTCCGTGGATCCGGAAGACGTGTTCCAGGACCACCTGGGCGGTCTCCTTGGCGGTTGGGAGCTTGGGGAGGGGAATGAAGTGTGCCATCTTGCTGAAACGGTCAACGATGGTGAGAATGACGGTCATGCCACTTGAAGGGGGGCAGCCCCGTGACAAAGTCAAGGGCGATGTGAGACCAGGGACGTCTGGGCACAGGCAGGGGCTGCAGCAATCCGGCTGGGGGCTGGCAGGACGACTTGTGTTGGTTGCAGATGGGGCAGGCTTGGACGAATTCCCGTACATCCTTCCTCAGAGAGGGCCACCAGAACCTCTGGGCGAGCAGGTTGTAAGTGCGGGTGGAGCCAGGGTGACAAGCTAGGCGGGAGTCATGTCCCCACTGAATGACCTGGGACCTCAGGTCTTCGGGGACAAAAAGGCGGTCAGCTGGGCAAGTGCTGGGACCTGGCTGGTTACGGAGAGCCTCCAGCACCTGTTCCTCAACAGCCCAGGTCAGAGCTGCAACGATGCAGGGACTTGGCAGAATCGACACAGGGTCCTTGGAGGGGGTGTCATCCTTCTGGAATTGACGGGAGAGGGCGTCTGGCTTGGTGTTGCGTGATCCAGGCCGGTATGACAGAGTGAAATTAAACCTGGTGAAGAACAGGGCCCAGCGGGACTGCCTGGAGTTCAACCGTTTGGCCGTGGCGGATGTACTCCAAGTTCTTATGATCGGTCCAAACGAGAAATGGAATGGTGGACCCCTCCAGCCAGTGACGCCACTCCTCCAAGGCAAGCTTCACAGCCAGCAGCTCACGGTTCCCTATGTCGTAATTGCACTCAGAGGGGGATTACAACCGACGTGAGAAAAAGGCACAGGGATGGAGCTTCCTATCCTCCGCAGCCCACTGAGAAATCACAGCACCAACTCCCACATCCGAGGCGTCCACCTCCACAATGAATTGCCGGTCCACATCAGGCATCTGGAGGATGGGAGCGGAGGTGAACCTCACCTTGAGGGTACTGAAGGCTTTGTCGGCTGCTGGGGTCCAGGTGAAGGGGTTGCTTGGTGCTGGTTAGAGCAGTGAGAGGGGCAGCAACGGTACTGTAGTTCCGGATAAACTTCCTATAGAAGTTAGCAAACCCCAGAAACTGTTGCAGCTTCTTTCTGTTCTCCGGAACTGGCCATGAAGTGACTGCTGATACTTTGGCAGGATCCATTTGGATACTTCCTTCTGCCACTATGTACCCCAGGAAGGCCACTGTCTTGACGTGAAACTCACATTTCTCTGCCTTGGCGTAGAGGGAATTCTCCAGAAGACGATGAAGGACTTGCTGGACATGGCGGGTGTGTTCAGACAGGTTTCTGGAGTAAATTAAGATGTCATCCAGGTAAACGAAGACAAACTTGTTTAACATGTCCCGCAGTACATCATTCACTAGAGCCTGGAACACAGCAGGAGCATTGGTGAGGCCAAAAGGCATAACCAGATACTCGTAGTGGCCTGTTGGTGTATTGAATGCGGTTTTCCATTCATCTCCCTCCCGGATCCGCACTAGGTGGTAAGCGTTTCTGAGATCCAACTTGGTAAAAACAGTGGCTCCCTGGAGCAACTCAAAAGCAGAGGTGAGCAGAGGCAGAGGGTAACGGTTTTTCACTGTGATGTCGTTGAGTCCCCTGTAGTCGATGCAGGGGCGAAGAGATCCGTCCTTCTTCCCCACAAAGAAGAAGCCAGCACCAGCAGGAGATGAAGATGAACGGATTAATCCTGCGGACAGAGAGCCATTGATGTAGTCCTCCATGGACTTTCTTTCAGGAGCAGACAACGAATAAAGACGACCCCTTGGAGGAGCTGTTCCAGGGAGGAGGTCGATGGCACAGTCGTACGGTCGGTGAGGGGGCAGAGATGTGGCTCTTGCTTTGTTAAACACCTCTCTGAGACCATGGTAGCATTCTGGGACATTGGAGAGGTCAGGAGCGGAGTTAGTAGGTACTGGCCGAGGGGGTAGTGCGGCAGCAAGCAGGCAGGTTCGGTGGCAGTCCTCTCCCCACTCCCCTGATCACCCCGGTCACCCAGTCGAGCTGAGGGTTGTGCCGGCGGAGCCATGGGTAACCCAGGATGAGGGGTTGGCCTGGAGAGGGGAGCAGGTGAAACTGGATAGTTTCTTGATGGTTTCCGGACAGACCCATCGAGACCGGGGCCGTGACATGAGTGACCGATCCGAGTAAGTGTCCGTCCAGTGCCCGGGCAGGAATAGGAGGTGTCAAACGGAGGTTCTCCAGTCCCAGTTGGCGTGCCAGCTTGATGTCCATTATGTTGGCTTCGGCGCCAGAATCCACCAGAGCAGCCAGGGTGTGAGTTGAGTCAGAGAGGCGGAGGTGAACTTGCAGCAGGGGTTTGCGGTCGGAGGACTGGATGGTCATTGAACTCAACCGGACTCCCCCTACGCCCCGGTGAGCTTCGGCCCTTTAAAGGGCAGGTTACCACACGATGTCCATCACCTCCACAATAGAGGCAGAGGTTTGAGGTGAAGCGGCGCTGGCGCTCTGCAGGAGTGAGGGAGGCTCGCCCAATCTCCATAGGCTCAGACTGATCAAGCTGACCTGGGTGAGTGGCAGTAGATGACAGGAGCCCAGTCGGATCTCTCCGAATGCCGGTAGTAGGTGGACCTTGGCGCCCCCTCTCACGATGACGGGTCTGTATCCTTCTGTCGATCCTGACAGTCAGTGCGATGGCTTCATCAAGAGTGGAAGGCAGTTCATGGGAGACCAACTCGTCCTTGATATAGTCAGCCAAACTATGGAAGAACGCGTCCTACCAACGATGGTGTGTTCCAAGAACTTCGTCTAGCCAGGGTTCGGAAGTCGATGGAATGGTCTGCGACTGTACGTCTGCCTTGTCGAATACTGAACAGTTCACGAGACGCCTCTGCGGTGGGTGAATCCAGGTCAAACACCTTCAGCATCTCCCTCAGCAAACAGGTCGAAGGTTGCACATGCGGGGGTTTGACGTTCGAACTCTGCTGTTCCCCAGAGTCGAGCTCGGCCCGTCAGGTGAGTGATGGCATACCCAACTTTAGCCCCTCCGTGGCGAAGGTCCTTGGCTGCAAGGAGAACTGAAGTCGGCAGCTAGTCAGGAATGGCCGGACCTGGGTTGAATCGCCGTTGAACCGCTCGGGGTTTCCAATCTTGGGTTCCGAGCAGCGGCTGCAATGACCGGGGCAGGTAACTCGGGGCTGGGCTGGTGGGCAGACTGGCTGGGGTAAGGTTGGTGAGGAGTTGAATGATCATGGCGAGTTGTTGTTGCTGCTGCTGGAACTGCTGCTCATGCTCATCGGTTTCCATGTCGGGGAAAGTGTGCACTGAGTCCATAATGGTCAGATCGTACTGTCACGATTCAGACAGACGACCAGAGGACCACAATTGCGTCACACCAGAAAGTTTATTAAACTTAAGGGAAAAGGGAAGTAGGGAGTGAATGAAGGCTCCAGGGGTAACAGGGATCCCTGTCCAATGCGCTGGGTCTGTGCCCCCCCAGTGGCAGCGATGCGTTCCTATGAAGCCGGTGGTGGGTGGTCCAGAAGTCCTGGGGGGCACAACACACAGCGAATGAAACCAGGCAGCAGTACAGTTCAAGGGAAATCCAAAATACGTAGTAGCAAGGCAGAAGGCTGGTCAGAGTTACCGGGATTGAAGAGTAGTCAGGAGTCGTAATGGCAGAAGCAGGTCTGGATCTCCTGAGGCAGAAGAGTATCCAAAAACAGGCAGGTCCGGGGGTCACAAAACCAGGGTGAGCCAGAAGCGCGAGCAAACAGGTTCCGGGTGTGAGCTTTGCAGACGATCTGACACCGGAGAGCTGAAAGACAGGGCCTTAAATACTGGGAGAGGTTAGTGGGTAATGCAGCGCAGCTGGCAGAGTAATTAGAGCCGAGCAGAGCAGGGACAGGTGGAGCTAGTTAGGCTGAGTAGAGAGAGGGAGGTGAGCAGAGTGGAAGATAGTGGAAACAAATTAAGGTGGTAACCCGGTGGAGTGAGAGGGCTCATGACAGAGTGAGTGTCAGTAGTCTACTACACTGTAAACCCGAATGTTCAAAATAATTAATTGTAATACGTAGTGTAAACTTAAAATGTTCTTAAAAGTTGTACTTACTTAAAAATGTTGAGTGCCAGTAGCAATTTTCTTCTTTTTGAGTTTATTGAACTTATAATAATAATATGAACATTTTTCATTTTTATGTAACTGCTACTTAACATATTTTTTATTAACTTAAAACTATATGGATTAAACATGAATTTATGTCTTATTTTGAAAGAACAAATGAATCAAATCAAGAACGAATTGAGAATAAATCAATTGCATCAGATAGATTTGTATATAAAATATCACACACACACACACACACACGTGTATATACGTTTATAAATAATTAATTGTTAATAGTTTGCTTGTTACAAGGTTGGCTAGTTAATAAATTACATATATGCGCTCACATATTTTATTTTGTAGTATTTGCGTGCACTTCCTCTTCAGGCAGCAGACCGGAGCCGAGGAGAAGGGCAGGAGACCGGAGGGTAACACTCAGCTCTGCACAAATGAGTTGTGAATGTAAGTAGTCAACATAAAACTTGCTTGAATGTTTGTATGTTTGTTTCTGGAGGTTCAACGTGTTTTTAAGACGGACAAAGTGAGTCACGTTAGCAATGTAAAACGGTTATCTGTTAGGTTAGCAAGCTAACATGCAAAGTCATTCCGCCAGTTAGCTAGCTGTATAGGCTACATGGCTAGGCTAATGTAGTTGTAAAAAAACTGGTTGAGCCCAACGTGCAGCGGTGGATAGTAAGGTATCATGTACTGCTCAATAAAAACTTGAAATCTGTGCTGGAGCTGTGTCAGTGTTGTGAATGAAAGCAGAAGCTAACTCCACGTGTTGTGACTTAGGCTAACTGAAAGCTATTCTCTGCAAGTTGAATTAGCTGGTTACTTTTTTTGTATTCATATTTTTGTTATTGCTACGATAAGAATTTATGGATGCTACCAGCCCAACGTTACCTAACTTTGACTTATTTGTGTAATAACATGTTTTGAATAGTCTAACAGGCATTTTACACATCTACTTTGTTTTAATCAATGTTGGTGTAGCTATATTGTTGTACACTTTTAGTATGAGGAATATGACTGCAGTTTTTGATAGTTCTGATGGAGGTTTAAACTTCATGACAGGTGTCCTGTAAAATAATATTTTTTTGTGTGTTTTCAGGTTGCTGCAACAAATATGACTTGGCACTGTAAGTTGTGTTCAGCTTCTTTTACCACTAGAAAATATTTATTTAAACACTGCAGACTGCAGCACAGCCACTTTTCAAAAAATGAGCCCGCTCTCATGCCTCCATGATGATTGCATGTCCACATTTCAGACACTTAATGCCCTGAGTACTCATCTGTCAAGATATCATGCTCAAGAACATAAGAAGTGTTTGTTTTGCCATACATTCATTATGTCCGCCACGGCCTCCTCACCCCCCGTTGGAGGTTGTCATTAATGATTATAAACATTTAGAAAGCCTTATAAATGCACTATAATGTCTGTGTGCTGATGTGTTGTTAACCTCCAAATCTCTTCTTTTATTAAAGTGATGGCAGCTGAAGCCCCACAAAACATGATCTTTCGTGTCATCGAGGCAGACCGTGTTAGAAAATTAAAACTCAGCTCCCGTCCAGCCTCTGTTGATGCAGTGATTGAGATTTTAAAAGAACAACTGGATTGCTGTGACTTCATTTCAATACAAAGATCCAGACTTTGATGGAAAACTCACTTGCCTTGTTGACATCGAGGAGTTACCACAAAAAGCCTGTGTTCATATTTCAGTTAGACAGGATTCCAGTTCTCTTGCATCAACTGATACCCTTTCAGATGTGTCATCCCCAGAACATCTGAGCAGATGGCCTCCAGGTCCTTTACAAATTCCCACATTTGCATTTGACGTTGAGCTGACACTTAGAGATGGGAATGCTGAATTTGAAAAGAATGAGAGACCTCTTCAGTTGTCAAGGGACCAAAAGCACAATATTTTAGACAAACTGGCATCTACCATATATGGTTTTAAGGCTTACCCCAGTGATAAAGAGATAGCAATGGTGGCTGAAGCTCTTGTGAGGAAACACCCATGATTAAATAGAAGCAGGATCTGACAATGGATGGGATGGCTGGAAAAACAGCATCAAGTTTAAAATGGGCAATTACAGGACCAAGATGAGAAGGGCTGGATGTCAGGAGGTCGCTGTAAATGCTGGGAAAAGAAGCCGAAAAAACCCTGAGAATGAACCTTCACACTCCATCATCAAAAGGCCTAAGTGTGCAGAGGTCAACTTTCTGCCTAACTTTCCTCAAGGAGAGGATCCCTCAAGCCTTGACCTTTTGAGGCAGGCTATTGTCGAGGAAGTAAAGAAGACTGAGAGAAACCTACCCCTTATTAGTAAGATGATGCAGAACACGTTTGCCTTGCGACGACAGACTATTGTAATGTCCTGCCCACCGGTGAAAGAGCTAATGGACCTCTGGCCTGCTCTTCATATGCAGTCTGAGGTAAAATCATCATCAATTTAATAAATAAATTCATTTTGTAGGTTATTTTTTCTGTTTTTATCTTTGCTACTGTATGTCACATTGTGTGTAATGTTGCCTAATTTCATTCATCCTAAAATAAATAATTGCTGTTACTGTCCTTTCCTCAATGGAGGTATATGTAGAGTTCCAACGGATAACTAACCAGAACCTACCTAACACTTTCTATGCCGAGCTTGATCGCCACACTCCTCGTTTGATGGCCTTATTTAGACAGAAAGCTTCCAAAACTGAAAAGACTGCAGATGCTTTGGCAAACATTTTCAAAGTCCATGATACACAGGTGATTATACATTTCACAGGTAGTCTTAGTGTAATGTTGGGAGTTTAATGCTTCAAATAAGCTTTTTAATTCCACAATTGCACCAGTCAGCAGGTTATTAGTGGATTTATGTGCAGATATTGGCAATTAATTAATTAATTAATATTAAATTAGTTGGGACTGTTTGTCATTGGGTTTGATAAGTAAACTTGTCACAACACTATTTTAATCTTCTTAGGAATTACATGATGTCCACACAAAGGCGTACCACTGTTCTCCATGCCCTTCCTGATTATCTACTAGAGGAAGTCTCTGTATTTTTCAGAACATGTGTGGTAAGTCCCAGTAAAGAGATATCAGGCCTATTGTACTGTAAATTAACAAATTCATATCTTCATTTCATTTCCAACACACTAGAATTTCTGTATATGTACCAGTGTTTCAACTACAAACCTCTGGCAAGATGTTTATAAGTGTGAAGTGTCATTTTGAGCCCATTACAGCATCAAAAAAATCAACTGCAAAGAAAATCAAGTAGCCGTCATTAGCCTCACAGTGGAACACATAAAAGTAATCTCACTTTCTCAGCAACGAGAGCACAACGCAGCAGAATGAACAGGAGTCTTTCAGACTTGTGTATTTATTGTTATTTAAATGACATCCAACTAGGGGTGGAACAGTACACAGAAGTCACGGTTCGGTTCATACCTCGGTTCAGACATTACGGTTCGGTTTGGTACAATGGAGGGGAAAGCAAAACAAAAATGCAGAAGGCACATTTTTTTATTGTGCATGTCTCAGGCTGTCCACTGAGCTAGCTGTAACAGCTTGAAGTGTATAAAGTAAGATGTAAACAGTAAACAAGAAGTACCCTGCATCATCTCCAGACTCCATCTGTAACTTGTAAACAAAATAAGACAATCAGCTAGTAGTGTGCTATAGGAGACAAGCGCTGCTCTCATATGTGAATGCACAGAGCAGGGATGTTAAAAGAGCAGCTTCGGTTACACAGAGCAGTTGACGAGTTTTGGTGTTAGCTTCACACGCTAACGGCGAAGCTAACAGCTAACGGCGGAGCTAACAGCTAACGGCGGAGCTAACAGCTAACGGCGGAGCAAACAGCGAATCAAACGGGCCTGGAGGCCATTTGTGGTCGAGGCGAGAAGGGATACAGCTACGTCCGTGTTTGGTTGTATTTGGAAGGGACTAGTTTGTTTCATGTGGACTCTTCATTTGGACTGGACTGACTGACTCGACATGTAGGCGGGGCTCGGGAGCTTCAGAGCTAAGGGCAGGGCTACAGATTAGGTGTCCCTAAAGAACCGCTTGTCTAACAGTAGTTCCGCATTACATTCATTAATTTGCACTCAAGTTTTATTTATTTTTATACTGTGTATTCTCCGTGTAAATTCATGTACCGTACCGAGACGCCCGTACCATTTCGGTTCAATACAAATATATGTACCGTTCCACCCCTACATCCAACTGTAATCAAAATTGCCACAGCCATTGTTTCAGTAAATGTGATTAGTATATGTTCTCCCTTTTCATTTTTTAAAGGATGATATGGATGAGCCAGACCTGTGGGATGCATCAGTGGTCCTCCTTACAACAGTCAGTGATGATGCCACAAGCCCAGTTCACTACCACCCAGTGAGAGTCTCTGTCGTCCTAGAGGGTGATGTGGTTGTCAATCTCCCCAGGCTTGCTGATGCCTTCCTGGTAATGTTCGGCCTGATTTATGCACTACATCTCAGCTATCCCAAGGGACTGACAAACACTTTTGAGTTCACACAGAAAATCTTGCTTGGTCTTGATGACTCTAAACTGTCACCCAAGCTGCAGACTCTTAAAAATGAGCTGATGTTGTATGTGTAACTGAAGATCCAAAAAGGAGTGGTGGATTCTGATGGCTCACTCTGTTAGAGCATAATCCATAATGAGAATATGTCATGTCAGGTCCATGTTGAATACTGTTCAACTGTTTATGTTAAAGTTGCTGCTCTACTCAACTGGTTTTCAGCCAAATGGCACAAAGTACACACTGTCTTTGTACATTTTAATGTACATTTTATTGTTGTTAAAACTGAAATTCAGGGTTGAATTAAGTGTTTATATATGGAGGATATTTTTATTCATAATTCAAATTGAAAGGCCAAAGGGAAAACGAAGCGAGATCAAATTAAAAATATTATTATTATACTACACTACTAGGAAAAATCATGCCATAATTAAATTTAAAATGTCAAATTTAAAATACAAAGCTTCAACTGTCAGCTGGAAGTCGTTTCAGACCCTCCCACCAGCCGTTGGGCCATGCCTCCTCATTTAAATTGACACCTGTCACTTCTAAATGAAAAGCTTAAATCAAAATGTAAAAGGTGAATCTGAAAATGTCAATGTCAAATGTAAAACTAATTCAAAAAGATAAAATGTCAAATTGAAAATTATAAAAGGGGGAAAGGCTAAAATAAAACTATTATATTTTAGATTTTAATTGAAGTATTTCCATTTTAAGCTTTTACATCATACATTTAATTATGGCATGATTTTTCCTAGTAGCGTAGTAAAATAATACTATTAATTTGATCTTGCTTTGTTTTCTCTTTGGACTTTCAATTTGAATCATGAATAAATATATCCTCCATATTTATACACTATGTCATTTTGTTTTTAAAAGGTGTACTATATAGCTTTGGGAAGTACATTTTTATCAGAAAGGAAAGCTCTTCATTGATACATTTTCATAAATAAATAAACTGTCCTCAAAGTTTCAGGCTACTTTACTTTAGTAACCTTTCTAGTTGGAAACAGTGTTATAGGGACTTTATTTTCTTCTGAGGATGGGATGTTTATTCAGTTATGGAAATGGTTAAATCATTTTTATTGTCTTATTAATATTGTTAATTTTGCTTTCGAGTTTGAATTAATTTTCTAAAACTATACAGTGCACCCTGAAGTTGCTAGATTTGAACCAGATAGCCAAAGGAAGGCTAAACACTGCCTTTGTACATGTTAATGTACCGTTTTGAAATTTTAGCAGTTTTAGTTGTGAAGAATTTACAAGCAATTTGTTTATACATTGCTGCACTGCAAGTTTACAACCAGATGGCCAAAAGTGTGCCTTTGTAATTGTTTATTTAATTCTTTAATTCTTAATGATTTGTATTACTATTATTGTTATATTACTATTATTATTAAATAGATCGTTTCATTTTGTGCTAAAAGGCACAGGTGTGGGCAAATAATCTTTCTAAACAAATGTTTGGTCACCACCCAAGACTTGCTGATGCCCTCCTGGTAATGTTGTATTATCATTATATCACAAATAGCTTATAAACTGTTATTTTCTTAATGTAATTTTAGCTTTTCTGAGTTTGAATATGTTCTACTATTACATAGTTCATCTTAAAGTATAAACAAAATGCCCAGAAGTAGACTTGTTAATTGTTATTTTTTTATTTATGTTTTTTTATTTCATATTTTTTTGCTAAAAGACTGGGCAAGAAAAGTTTCTACTAAACATCTGAATAGATTATGTTTTTTTGTTTGACCTTTAAGTCAAGAGTACTTATTATTTTTAAGGCAATCAGTTGCCACAAATATTTTAAGTTTGGTGGTAAATGATTTTGAGTTGTAACAAGTCTATGTTTTTGAGTTATGGGTAATCAGAAGATAGATTGAAAAAACGAATAAATGTTAAGTTAACTCAGGATATTTATGTTTCATTTTCATGCTTGAAATTATTAAGTTCTCTTGAGATATTGCAATGAGAAAGATTAATAAATATTCTGAGTAGCATAAACTGAAAATGTTTGAGTTGGCTTAATCAGTAAATGTAATTGAATTATAATTTAAAATTACATTTAACATGAACTCCAAATATATAAGCAATAGTTGCCTTTGCGCATCAGCCTGGGCATCTCGTAATCCATCTTGATTTAAATGTTCATGTAAAATGTGTTCCCAACATTGAAAGAATGTCTGTGTTTGTGTGTGATTTTTTATTCCAGGAAGATGAAGGGGGTGATGTCCTGCAGGACCTAGCAAAACATGCAAGGAAAATCGTTGTGTACTAACCTGGGATATTTACGTTAAGGATTATGTTTACCAATAGATGATAGTTTTGACTCAATACGGGGTTTGCTTTCCGTTATCCCTAGCCGCTCAAATGTCTGACATATAACTGTGCTCGAGAAAGCCACAGGTAGCGTAATGTATTTCAGCAGATTTTGTGCGTTTCTGTGTGAAAAGACACGAATTTATGTGCTACTTAATTCGTGCGAAAAGACACCAATTTATCCAGTAGGCTACACACAACAACCATAAACGGATAGCCTATTTTTCTTTATTATACAGAAATGTTGTCTTTATTTAATAATGTTTCAAACATTGTAGTTGTATGCCTATGTACTGTTTGAGATTTTCTGAACATAATTTGTGAGAAAATACACACTTTACGTGGGAAAAATTGTTTTATTACATTTTAGTCATTTAGCAGATGCTCTTATCCAGAGCGACTTACAGGAGCATTTAGGGTTAAGTGCCTTGCTTAAGGTCACATCGACAGATTTTTCACCTAGTCGGCCCGGGGACTAGAACCAGCGACCTTTCGGTTACTGGCACAACGCTCTAACCCACTAACCTACCTGCCACCCTTATTAATGTTAACGCTGTTTTCTATGCTTGATTTCGATTAATACTTTGGGATACTGGTGCACTTTTGGTCAGAAAGGCCCCTTTTCCGTGTAGGCAACAGTACACGATTTTCTTCATAATGCATTTCATATTTCGTAGAGTCTAAATTACACCATTTTCTTCATTATTCATTTAATACATGTTAAAGAGGTTAATGTAAAAATAATGAAATATGTCGGCTTTCACTTATGGCACTTCCAAGGCCTTTCTATTGTGGTTATGTCAATCATATTATATACTTAGGCTATTGTAACGCGTTCAACCAGTTAGCAAGTCAGAAATGTCCGTTTCCTAGTACCGACTAGCACTTGAATGCTGTATTATGCCAACTTCACATTCTCGTGGAAAATGGGAAGTTGTAACTCCCACATGATTGTGTTCAAGTGGTTTTGAAGTCGGAACAATTCTTAAACCAATAAGATTGGCAACAACATTTTCACTATTTCTCACTTGTAATTTCTACTTGGAGGGTCATTCAAGTGAAACTTCCCAGTCGGAACTAGGTATTTCCGATAACTCTGATAGCACCCTGAACACGACATTAATATGTGTGATCGACAACAGTAGGGTCTGGGTCCCGGCGTGTCCAGTCCCCATACCCATTCCATAGGAGTGAGTGTCAGTAGTCTACTATATGTCCGTGCTATGTGAAGTAAGTATGGTGATTATTATTAAGGTTCTGGTCGTCTGAGATACCAACAAGTAAGGCTATACAACATACAATATCAATAAATATATATTTTCTCCTATTAGTGTATTTGAGTTTGTTCTGTCGTTTCTGGATGATTTAATTGAAATTGCAACCAACTTTCTATGGCTTGTTTTAGATATAGTGATAATTGAGAGATTATTTCATTTCAAATAACTGAAAGTGAGAGGTTGTAATTTGAATAAAGGGGGGAAATGCCATTACTGAACATGTGGTGATTAGAACAAAATATTTTACTCTTGACTTTGGCGAATATTATCGCGCGGCAGTGTCCTAATGCCTGCGCGCAGTGGACTATTGGCCTCGTTTGCCATAGCAGGCTAGCATTACATTATAACACAAGATTTCACTCTTGACTTCAGCGACTATTATTGCGCATAAAGGGCCGGCAGTGTACTTTTGCGCGCACATTGTGCTTTTGCCTGCGCGCAGTGTGCAGTTGCATCCGCGCAGTGTACTATTGGCCTCGTTTGCCATAGCAGGCTAGCATTAAATTATAACACAAGATTTCACTCTTGACTATGGCGACTATTATTGCGTGTAAAGGCCAGCAGTGATCTATTGTTTTGGGCGCGCAGTGTATTATTGCGGGCGCACGCAAAGTGTATTGTTTTTTGGCGTACAGTGTGTTTTATGGGCGCGCAGTGTATTGTTTTGGGTGCGCAGTGTACTGTTTTGGGTGCGCGGTCAAAAAAAAGAGAAGCAAAGCATCCCTTCCGATAGCCGACAGAGGAGGCCTCCGTAACGGGCCAATCGGGGTGGTGGGGAGATGGTGTCCAATCAGCAGATGCCACTGCCGGCTTTATACATTTCACATGGGCATTTCGAGGCTATACTCCGACTGTCTAAGAAGGAAGCTAGCGCCATGGCCAGAACCAAGCAAACCGCTCGCAAATCCACCCGTGGCAAAGCCTACAGGATGCAGCTCGCCGCCAAGGCTGCGCGCAAAGTCAACATGTAAGGAAAATCGTTGTGTACGAACCTGGGATATTTACGTTAAGGATTATGTTTACCAATCGATGACAGTATTGACTCAATACGGGGTTTGCTTTCCGCTATCCGTCGCCGTTTAAATGTCTGACATATAACCGTGCTCGACAAAACCACAGGTAGCATAATGTATTTCATCAGATTTCGTGCGTTTCTGTGTGAAAAGACACGAATTTATGTGCTACTTAATTCGTGCGAAAAGACAGCAATTTAACACACAACAACCATAAACGGATAGCCTATTTTTCTTTATTTTCTTTATTATGGCTAATTAAACGTTATGAATATACAGAAATGTTGTCTTTATTTAATAATGTTTCAAACATTGTAGTTGTATGCCTATGTACTGTTTGAGATTTTCTGAACATCATTTGTGAGAAAAATACACACATTTACGTGCAACTTAATTCGTGGGAAAAATTGTTTTATTAATGCTAACGCTGTTTTCTATGCTTTATTTCGATTAATACTTTGGGATACTGGTGCACTTTTGGTCAGAAAGCCCCCTTTTCCGTGTAGGCAACAGTACACGATTTTCTTCATAATGCATTTCATATTTCGTAGAGTCTAAATTACACAATTTTCTTCATTATTCATTTAATACATGTTAAAGAGGTTAATGTAAAAATAATGAAATATGTCGGCTTTCACTTATGGCACTTCCAAGGCCTTTCTATTGTGGTTATGTCAATCATATTATATACTTAGGCTATTGTAACGCGTTCAACCAGTTAGCAAGTCAGAAATGTCCGTTTCCTAGTACCGACTAGCACTTGAATGCTGTATTATGCCAACTTCACATTCTCGTGGAAAATGGGAAGTTGTAACTCCCACATGATTGTGTTCAAGTGGTTTTGAAGTCGGAACAATTCTTAAACCAATAAGATTGGCAACAACATTTTCACTATTTCTCACTTGTAATTCCTACTTGGAGGGTCATTCAAGTGAAACTTCCCAGTCGGAACTAGGTATTTCCGATAACTCTGATAGCACCCTGAACACGACATTAATATGTGTGATCGACAACAGTAGGGTCTGGGTCCCGGCGTGTCCAGTCCCCATACCCATTCCATAGGAGTGAGTGTCAGTAGTCTACTATATGTCCGTGCTATGTGAAGTAAGTATGGTGATTATTATTAAGGTTCTGGTCGTCTGAGATACCAACAAGTAAGGCTATACAACATACAATATCAATAAATATATATTTTCTCCTATTAGTGTATTTGAGTTTGTTCTGTCGTTTCTGGATGATTTAATTGAAATTGCAACCAACTTTCTATGGCTTGTTTTAGATATAGTGATATTTGAGAGATTATTTCATTTCAAATAACTGAAAGTGAGAGGTTGTAATTTGAATAAAGGGGGGGAAATGCCATTACTGAACATGTGGTGATTAGAACAAAAGATTTTACTCTTGACTTTGGCGAATATTATCGCGCGGCAGTGTCCTAATGCCTGCGCGCAGTGGACTATTGGCATCGTTCGCCATAGCAGGCTAGCATTAGATTAGAACACAAGATTTCACTCTTGACTTCAGCGACTATTATTGCGCATAAAGGGCCGGCAGTGTACTTTTGCGCGCACATTGTGCTTTTGCCTGCGCGCAGTGTGCAGTTGCATCCGCGCAGTGTACTATCGGCCTCGTTTGCCATAGCAGGCTAGCATTAAATTATAACACAAGATTTCACTCTTGACTATGGCGACTATTATTGCGTGTAAAGGCCAGCAGTGATCTATTGTTTTGGGCGCGCAGTGTATTATTGCGGGCGCACGCAAAGTGTATTGTTTTTTGGGCGTACAGTGTGTTTTATGGGCGCGCAGTGTATTGTTTTGGGTGCGCAGTGTACTGTTTTGGGTGCGCGGTCAAAAAAAAGAGAAGCAAAGCATCCCTTCCGATTGCCGACAGAGGAGGCCTCCGTAACGGGCCAATCGGGGTGGTGGGGAGATGGTGTCCAATCAGCAGATGCCACTGCCGGCTTTATACATTTCACATGGGCATTTCGAGGCTATACTCCGACTGTCTAAGAAGGAAGCTAGCGCCATGGCCAGAACCAAGCAAACCGCTCGCAAATCCACCCGGTGCAAAGCCTACAGGATGCAGCTCGCCGCCAAGGCTGCGCGCAAAGTCAACATGTAAGGAAAATCGTTGTGTACGAACCTGGGATATTTACGTTAAGGATTATGTTTACCAATCGATGACAGTATTGACTCAATACGGGGTTTGCATTCCGCTATCCGTCGCCGTTTAAATGTCTGACATATAACCGTGCTCGAGAAAACCACAGGTAGCATAATGTATTTCATCAGATTTCGTGCGTTTCTGTGTGAAAAGACACGAATTTATGTGCTACTTAATTCGTGTGAAAAGACAGCAATTTAACACACAACTACCATAAACGGATAGCCTATTTTTCTTTATTTTCTTTATTATGGCTAATTAAACGTTATGAATATACAGAAATGTTGTCTTTATTTAATAATGTTTCAAACATTGTAGTTGTATGCCTATGTACTGTTTGAGATTTTCTGAACATCATTTGTGAGAAAATACACACATTTACGTGGGAAAAATTGTTTTATTACATTTTAGTCATTTAGCAGATGCTCTTATCCAGAGCGACTTACAGGAGCATTTAGGGTTAAGTGCCTTGCTTAAGGGCACATCGACAGATTTTTCACCTAGTCGGCCCGGGGACTAGAACCAGCGACCTTTCGGTTACTGGCACAACGCTCTAACCCACTAACCTACCTGCCACCCTTATTAATGTTAACGCTGTTTTCTATGCTTGATTTCGATTAATACTTTGGGATACTGGTGCACTTTTGGTCAGAAAGGCCCCTTTTCCGTGTAGGCAACAGTACACGATTTTCTTCATAATGCATTTCATATTTCGTAGAGTCTAAATTACACAATTTTCTTCATTATTCATTTAATACATGTTAAAGAGGTTAATGTAAAAATAATGAAATATGTCGGCTTTCACTTATGGCACTTCCAAGGCCTTTCTATTGTGGTTATGTCAATCATATTATATACTTAGGCTATTGTAACGCGTTCAACCAGTTAGCAAGTCAGAAATGTCCGTTTCCTAGTACCGACTAGCACTTGAATGCTGTATTATGCCAACTTCACATTCTCGTGGAAAATGGGAAGTTGTAACTCCCACATGATTGTGTTCAAGTGGTTTTGAAGTCGGAACAATTCTTAAACCAATAAGATTGGCAACAACATTTTCACTATTTCTCACTTGTAATTTCTACTTGGAGGGTCATTCAAGTGAAACTTCCCAGTCGGAACTAGGTATTTCCGATAACTCTGATAGCACCCTGAACACGACATTAATATGTGTGATCGACAACAGTAGGGTCTGGGTCCCGGCGTGTCCAGTCCCCATACCCATTCCATAGGAGTGAGTGTCAGTAGTCTACTATATGTCCGTGCTATGTGAAGTAAGTATGGTGATTATTATTAAGGTTCTGGTCGTCTGAGATACCAACAAGTAAGGCTATACAACATACAATATCAATAAATATATATTTTCTCCTATTAGTGTATTTGAGTTTGTTCTGTCGTTTCTGGATGATTTAATTGAAATTGCAACCAACTTTCTATGGCTTGTTTTAGATATAGTGATATTTGAGAGATTATTTCATTTCAAATAACTGAAAGTGAGAGGTTGTAATTTGAATAAAGGGGGGAAATGCCATTACTGAACATGTGGTGATTAGAACAAAATATTTTACTCTTGACTTTGGCGAATATTATCGCGCGGCAGTGTCCTAATGCCTGCGCGCAGTGGACTATTGGCCTCGTTTGCCATAGCAGGCTAGCATTAAATTATAACACAAGATTTCACTCTTGACTTCAGCGACTATTATTGCGCATAAAGGGCCGGCAGTGTACTTTTGCGCGCACATTGTGCTTTTGCCTGCGCGCAGTGTGCAGTTGCATCCGCGCAGTTTACTATTGGCCTCGTTTGCCATAGCAGGCTAGCATTAAATTATAACACAAGATTTCACTCTTGACTATGGCGACTATTATTGCGTGTAAAGGCCAGCAGTGATCTATTGTTTTGGGCGCGCAGTGTATTATTGCGGGCGCACGCAAAGTGTATTGTTTTTTGGCGTACAGTGTGTTTTATGGGCGCGCAGTGTATTGTTTTGGGTGCGCAGTGTACTGTTTTGGGTGCGCGGTCAAAAAAAGAGAAGCAAAGCATCCCTTCCGATAGCCGACAGAGGAGGCCTCCGTAACGGGCCAATCGGGGTGGTGGGGAGATGGTGTCCAATCAGCAGATGCCACTGCCGGCTTTATACATTTCACATGGGCATTTCGAGGCTATACTCCGACTGTCTAAGAAGGAAGCTAGCGCCATGGCCAGAACCAAGCAAACCGCTCGCAAATCCACCCGTGGCAAAGCCTACAGGATACAGCTCGCCGCCAAGGCTGCGCGCAGGAGAGCCTCCCCGTTACAAGCCCGGCACCGTGTCTCAGAGAGATCCGTCGTTACCAAAGCTCCACTGAGCTGCTCATCCGCAATGTGCCCTTCCAGCGCCTGGGGAGAAAAATCGCCCTGTTCTTCAAGACCGACCTGCGCTTCCAGAGCTCCGCCGTGATGGCCCTGCAGGAGGCCAGCGAGGCTTACCTGGTCGGTCTGTTTGAGGACACCAAACTGTGTGCCATCCACGCAAAGAGGGTGCATATCGTGCCCTAGGACATCGAGCTGGCCCGCCTTATTTGCAGAGAGCGCGCGTAAATTATGAACTGATCTCCAAAATCCCACCTCAATATTTCCATCAAAAAGGCATAATTGATCTATTTATACGTGGTCCTCTGTAGCTCAATTGGTAGAGCATGGCGCTTGTAACGCCAGGGTAGTGGGTTCCATCCCTGGGACCACCCATACGTAAACATGTATGCGCACATGACTGTAAATCGCTTTGGATAAAAGCGTCTGCTAAATGGCATATTATTATTATATACGCGCACGTCTACATTTCCAACCACTTCGCCGGGAAAGAGCGACGCTACCGGCTACGGAAGAGACACCAATGGCCGGGTGAGTCCATTCAAAGCTACGTGGCTAATCTGAGGGATTTGGCTAGCTCTTGTAACTACGGGACACTTCAGGACGAGATCATCAGGGATCAGTTGATAGAGGGGACGTTATGTGAAAAGACATGGGAGAAACTGCTTTTGGAATCGGATAATTTACAACTAGATGGAGCTATTAAAATAGCACTCCAGGTTGAAGCGGCGTTGGAATGCTCTTCAATGCTAACAGACAGCTCTGCAGCATACACTCGGCCCCCAGCCATTCTCACACAGCAGCTTCAGCCCGAGCAGGCGCACTACAACGATCACGCGCTGCGCACGCCCTCCCACGTCGATAGCTGCATGGACACAGACACCGGCATGCCCGTGCAGCAGGCACACAGACAAACCAACAGAAGTAGCTGTGGCAACTGTGGGGCTAGCTCTCACAATTCAAGGGCTTCAAACTGCCCAGCCCGTGGGAAAATATGCAAGAACTGTTCAAAATACAATCACTTTGCGAAAGTGAGTGTGTCGTTCGGCCCCTGCTACTAGCTCGAAGTTGTCGATCATCCAAGTGTCAGACTGGGTCCGAGCCCGACGGCCTCAGCAGTGCAACAAAATGCCCTCATTCTGGTCGGACCCCTTGCAGGTCAGTCGACAACTGGGGCCCGCCATATTTCATGATGAGCAATGGATCACGCTGGCACGCCAGCCGCCTCAGAAAAGTCCCTGCCCCTCGAGGAACACGAAGGCACACAAAACAGACATGCAGGCCAGAGACACCACCGGATGGACCTCCTCCACCACTACCACCCGAGCCCCAGCCTCTGTGGGCTCCCCAAGGGCCAGATCCACAAGCGGTGGCGGATGAAGAAAGGCCTATGCGGGCACGAACTCGCCCTGCTTATCTGGGGGACTACTTAACCTCTTTTCATTCTTAGGCTCCGTTAGGTGTCTTAGTCAACCTCCAGGTTAATGGACTGAACTGGCTAGTTTGGAGAGTCCATCCGTTTAAGGGTTAATGTTTATTTCTTACAGGTATCACTCTAGGTTCTTGCCCTATGGACATTTTATATATGGTACCAGTCCCTGGTTTTGGAAAGGGGGGGAAATGTTATGTATGGTACGACGTGCTGTACGTCGTACTGTACGTTGTTATGGTTTACGATAGTGTGCTGCTTTACGGATGAATGGTTTGTCAGAATGTGTGGCACATGTCATTAAACGACAGAGTGATGTACAATGTGAAACTGTGCAGATGTCCGTTCTTCTACAGCTAGGCTAGATATAACAAATATGACTCAAGTAAAAGTAAAAAGTAGTCATCCAAATAATTACTTGAGTAAGAGTAAAAAAAGTACTTGGTGAAAAAACTACTCAAGTACTGAGTAACTGTTGAGTTACTTGAGTTTATTTTTTAACACAAGGCAACAATCAGACAGACAAAAATACAAAATAATCATCTTTAGGCAAATTATAGTTCATCCAACAATAAAATAAATTAAAATGAATTACAAAATAGCTTAAATTAAAATAATTCCGGTAAATTCAAGTACTTATCAAATAAAATAATAATAATAAAAAAATAAGCACAAGTAACACACATTTCCAAACCTTTATACTTTTTTTTACCAGGCAGAACTAGAATGAGGCAGCCCATAAACTCTCATAAACTGTGTATGTGTGTGTCTCCACAGTGACAGAACAACAGAAGGAAACACAAACATTTCATACCAGGTATGCTGAACAGAAAACTGCACACCAGAAGGAAGCGGTCAACATAAAATAATCAATAGGTGTTGATTAGGCCTACTCAGTACCTTTGTATTGCATGGCAAGCAACAGCCCTTTTTCTGTGTGCCTAGAAATTAATACTCTGATCTGTGATTAGGCCACACTGCACATCTCACTGAGCAGAGGAAAAGAGCAGCAATACACATCAACTGAAAAAGCACCAGTCCATGATAGATGGCCAAATAAAACAATATTGCAGGCCTAGTATCCCAGAACACAAATTAAGCTGAATGCATGTTCTCTAAAAGGCATCAGAGGAGAGTGATGTAGTTGTAGATGGGGCATTATGTTTACTTCCAGCTCCAATATCTAACAAGAAAAGTAAGCAAAAAAAAAGTCACACTTGTCCCCACCCCCCCAAGATAAGCAGCATAAAGCATGTATGATGTGTCTTTACAATGGAGTTATACATTAATAGCTCTGTGCTCTCTAGCACAACCATTACACAGTTAAGGGGATTACACGCTTTGCTCAAAAGCAGCTGAGAGAGGAGCAGCTTCCCCCATCTAGACTCCCACAGACAGACAACAGATTTGGCAATATTGTAACCTTTAGGCTGACACTGGCCCTTTGACTGGTTGACTTCAGTCAACAATCCAGGAACTCTTTGGCACAGTAACATGAAAACCCTTTTATATTGAAGGCCCCACTGGGAGTTTGTGTGTGTGTGTCAAAACATGCAGAAACAAACTATTTCACCAAAGAATCGCTCAGTGATGTCACTATTAAGCTTCAACAGTAGCTGGCTCTCAAGGTTCTTGCTGTGAAGCTGTGATCGTTTAGCAGTGAACAGGAGTCCTGCATGACTGAAAAGTCTCTCACGGGCTGCAGATGCAGGAAGACCTGTGTTGACTTTGAGTGACAGCTTCTTGATGCGAGGAAAGGTGTGGAGTAGATCCATACCTGCAGGGGACAGACATGAAAGGTACCTCTCCAGCTCTCCTACTTGTGATTTTCCCAACTCCATGGATGCAAAGAAGTCGTCTTCATCAGAGAGGCCGCTGTTTGCGCTGGTGACATCATCCAAGTCGGTGTTGAGGTGATTTCTGATGTAGTCAAGGCCTGTGGGCTTTAGGGCAAGATAAATCGTTTTTCAAACGAATTAAGTCTGCACATTATTCTTACCCTTCTACTGTATAGGCTGTCAAGCTGCTGATGTTTGACATTAAAAGCTACCTGAGCTTCTAACTATATTGCCACCCTGTGGTTTGTCACTGACACACTATAATCCTAAATTACAGTAATATTATACAGAGTTATATAGGTCAATGTCTACTGGTTCACATTTGAATTGATAAACAATTATATTTACCAGCATTTAAGATGTTCTCCTCTGTGGTCCAGGATGTTCTGAATCTTGGTAGGAGTATTGCTGCTGCAATCAGCTCAGGCTCTTTCATGACGTCTCCAAAACGTTTCTGGATCCCTTGCTGCAGGGCGTGAACAAGAGGTGTACACATTTTGCAAGTTGACTTCAACCTCTTCAGCTTGTCCCGCAACTGGTAAGGTGTTGGCAGCAGGAGGCCCATATGCACAGATGATTCCCCTTGGAGGATATTAAGGACCATGGCAACAGGCTTCATCACAGCAGCATACTCAACCAAAAACCCAATTTCAGCTGGATTGAACCTATAAAAGATGTAACGATAAAAAAATTACTTATAGCTATTTCTGGTACAATGTGTTTATTATGCATTGTACATGTTAAATGCACAAATAAATAAAAATAAAATAAATTAGTTAAATGATTTCATTCAAGTCATCCACAATTGTCACACCACCATGCAAAGAAAACTTAGTTACTTGAGACAAGTGGAATCACCCATTAATCAGCAAGGCTTATTTATTTTTATTATTCTTTTAAAACAAAATATACATTTTGTCAACTTACATCTTTATCTTTAATGCTGTGCAGACATTGCGAATTGCTTGTTCTCCTTGCTCTCGGTGAATGCGCACAATCCTTTCTACAGCGAGGAACAGGGAGCTCCAGCGTGTCTGATTGGGTCGGAGAAACAGCAGCTTGCATTCACGTTCCACTGTTTCATGAGCCATGGTTGACCTGCTGGTTTTATTCCAAAGAGCATGACACTTTGCAAAAGCAGACCGAGACAGCCTCTTGTAGGTTTCGTTTGCAGCTCCTCCTGCAGCAGTGGCATCAACTGTGGATATAAGATTGAGGAGATGGCATGCACACTTTTGGTGCCTTGGAAGTTGGTACTCAAGGCCTGTGTTGTCATCCAGAATAGCAGACACATCTTGACACTCCACCTCTGACTCACTCTGATCTTCTGTTGCATCATCAAGGGTGGAGTCACTCTCCTCTTGTACATTGATGGCTTCCTCCTTTTTCTCCTCACCATATAATCGAAAGGCCTTCAGGAAGTTTGAGCCACTGTCTGTTGTCGCCATGGTCACTTTTTCCCTGATGTGGTACTCAGAATGTATTTCCTCTAATGCAGCAGCACGGACAACAAACGTGTGCGAGCCTTTGACAGGTCTACAAGCCAATGCAGCGGAGTGCCTCTCCAGTGAGGTGTTGTCTATCCAGTGACAGGTGACACCTAAGTAGCTACGTTGTCTGGCAGACCAGCAGTCTGTTGTGGTAGCAACATAGTTCACAGCACTCAGCTTTTTGATGATTATGCTCTTCTTGTGTTTTGCAGCTTCTTGTATTCTTGTGCATAACGTTTTCCTTGTCATTACTGTTTGAGGTTGCAAGGTTTCTATCAAAGTCTTGAAGGATGGCGTCTCAACCACAGAAAATGGTTGGTTGGCCTCACATACAAAATTTAGCACCAGCTTGTCAAGCGTTGCTTGTGTTACCCGTCCTGGGGCAGCGAAGGCTGTGATTTTTGCATTTTTCACAAGAGTATCACTGGAAGAGGAGGACTTACGCTTTCTGTGGTTCTCTAGTAAGTCTGTGTACTTTGCCAGTTTGTTGGGGAGAACCCTCTGTGGATAAAAAAAATCTGTAATTTTCATCATACACGTCAACTATGACAGACAAATTGAGAAATTTGTTTCCAGAAAATCACATTGTAGGATTTTTAATGAATTTATTTGCAAATTATGGTGGGAAATAAGTATTTGGTCACCTACAAACAAGCAAGATTTCTGGCTCTCACAGACCTGTAACTTCTTCTTTAAGAGGCTCCCCTGTCCTCCACTCGTTACCTGTATTAATGGCACCTGTTTGAACTTGTTATCAGTAGAAAAGACACCTGTCCACAACCTCAAACAGTCACACTCCAAACTCCACTATGGCCAAGACCAAAGAGCTGTCAAAGGAACCAGAAACAAAATTGTAGACCTGCACCAGGCTGGGAAGACTGAATCTGCAATAGGTAAGCAGCTTGGTTTGAAGAAATCAACTGTGGGAGCAATTATTATGAAATGGAAGACATACAAGACCACTGATAATCTCCCTCGATCTGGGGCTCCACGCAAGATCTCACCCCGTGGGGTCAAACTGATCACAAGAACGGTGAGCAAAAATCCCAGAACCACACGGGGGGACCTAGTGAATGACCTGCAGAGAGCTAGGGACCAAAGTAACAAAGCCTACCATCAGTAACACACTACGCCGCCGGGGACTCAAATCCTGCAGTGCCAGACGTGTCCCCCTGCTTAAGCCAGTACATGTCCAGGCCCGTCTGAAGTTTTCTAGAGTGCATTTGGATGATCCAGAAGAGGATTGGGAGAATGTCATATGGTCAGATGAAACCAAAATATAACTTTTTGGTAAAAACTCAACTTGTCGTGTTTGGAGGACAAAGAATGCTGAGTTGCATCCAAAGAACACCATACCTACTGTGAAGCATGGGGGTGGAAACATCATGCTTTGGGGCTGTTTTTTCTGCAAAGGGACCAGGACGACTGATCCGTGTAAAGGAAAGAATGAATGGGGCCATGTATCGTGAGATTTTGAGTGAAAACCTCCTTCCATCAGCAAGGGCATTGAAGATGAAACGTGGCTGGGTCTTTCAGCATGACAATGATCCCAAACACACCGCCCGGGCAACAAAGGAGTGGCTTCGTAAGAAGCATTTCAAGGTCCTGGAGTGGCCTAGCCAGTCTCCAGATCTCAACCCCATAGAAAATCTTTGGAGGGAGTTG